>NC_134133.1:8097881-8397881 GCF_040939455.1 Microcebus murinus | reverse complement strand
ATGGTCGTAATTTTCATTTCCCTATAGGTTAGTGCTGTTGAATACCTTTTTTTTTTGAGACAGAGTCTCACTCTCTTGCCTGGGCTAGAGTGCCGTGGCGTCAGCCTCGCTCACGGCAACCTCTAACTCCTGGGCTCAAGCGATCCTCCTGCCTTAGCCTCCCGAGTAGCTGGGACTATAGGCACGCACCACCATGCCTGGCTAATTTTTTCTATTTTCAGTTGCTTGGCTAATTTCCTTCTATTTATAGTAGAGACAGGGCCTCGCTCTTGCTCAGGCTGGCCTCGAAATAATGTTGAATAACTATGCACGTGCTTGTTTGCCATAATCTATCCTCTTCAGTGAAATATTATGCCTCTTGCCCACTTTCTAATCGGATCCTTCCCTTTTGTAGTACCATAGAGTTTCGAGAGTTCTTTATGTACGTTAGATACCAGTCTTCCACGAGTAACTTTGTAAGTCTCAGGAATCCTTCCTGGGACCCTTCGATTAGAGGGAATCTCTTGTTTCTCTAACCGCTTTATGGAAGTCTGTGTCGTCCATAGATCGAGCTCCCTGGCTGCCTTGCTAGTCCGCGAGCAGGATCCACGTCCGTGTGTCCGTCTTCCCTCGGTGCCTGGCAGAAACGTGGGCGGTTACCTTGCATTCCTCTAAAGTCCACCAAGCTACTGGATCACCGTCACCTGCATTTTCATTGGCTTACTCTGGCCCAAAGCAAATCCGTGGTCACCATGGATACGCAGGCTTGCGACAGAGGCAATACCTTTCTTTCCAACACCTTGGAAAGAATAACTAATTACAAGAGGACATGCACACACTCAGATGTGTCAGTGATTAATGCCTTCTCTGCTACCGCACCGCTAGCTAGCGCTGCCGTGTCTCGAGAAGTTTCTATTCGTGTCAGCCTGTGGCTCACGGCTGGCTAATTAAGCACACAGGCATCTCAGAACGTGTGCTCTCTGGGCTGGGTGTACATACGAGCATCATACTCACTACCCAGGCAATTGTTTGGCACCTCCCACCTGTTTCGGGTCTTGTAATTAATAGTGCGAATCGCTAAATGGGGAATACGAGGTATGGCTTGGAATGAAACAAACAGCTACCTTCCTCACTGATCACAACAAAAATAAGCATAATTAAGTAATGCAATGCCTGAGCCTGGGAGAGTCTGTCTTCCGCAGGAATTAGATAGAGCTCCAGGAAGGACCCGGCCACAGGGGAAGTTTTAGAAGTATTGCAGTGCCCGTCAATCCATGAGTGGATTCATAAAATGTGGCATATGTACACCATGGAGTACTACTCAGCTCTAAGAAACAACGGTGATCTGGCACCTCTTGTATTTTCCTGGATAGAGCTGGAACCCATTCTGCTAAGTGAAGTATCCAAAAATGGAGAAACAAGCACCACATGGACTCACCAGCAAACTGGTATCAACGGATCAACACCTCAGTGGACACATAGGAGTAACATCTATCGGGTGTCGGGCGGGTGGGAGGGGGAGGAGGGGACGGGTGTATACAGACACAACGAGTGAGATGTGCAACGTTTGGGGGATGGGCACGCTTGAAGCTCTGACTCGAGGGGGGCGGGGCGCATGGGCAATATACCCAACCTTGACACTTGTACCCCCATAATACACTAAAATAAAAAATTAAAAAATAATAAAAAAAAGAAATCTACGAGCCCGTTGCAATGCCTCCATCCTCCCTCCCCCAACCTCTGCCACCAAGTCCTGGGGACTCCATTTACGAAATCTACGGCACACACCTGCACAGTCTCATTCGCACCACGAGCACCGTCTCCTATCCTGATGACAGCAGCTGCCTTCCAGCTGGCCTCCGACCTCACTCTACACCTGCACGCCAGCAACTGTCAACACAGCGTGGCAGCCAGCAAGGGACTCTGCGCCGGGACTCTCTTGGTTCACGCGCTTCATGGCGTCCTCTTGCTCGTAGAATAAAGGACAGAATCTGAGCCACGTCCTCGGCGTTCTCCGGGAGCGACTCAGCCCCCCGCACCGCTGTCTTCCTCCCTTGTTTCGAGGTATTACTGCTTAGCTATTTTTCCAGCTCTTTCTTTCCTTGTTGTTGTTGTTGAGACAGAGTCTCGCTTTGTTGCCCAGGCTAGAGTGAGTGCCGTGGCGTCAGCCTCGCTCACAGCAACCTCCAACTCCTGGGCTCAAGCAATCCTCCTGCCTCAGCCTCCTGAGTAGCTGGGACTACAGGCACGTGCCATCGTGCTCGGTTACTTTATATATATATATTTAATACTTTATATATAAATATACTTTATATATATTTAATATTTTATATATGTGTATAAATATATATTTAATATATAAATATATATTAATTAAATATGTAAATATATAAATAATATATAAATATTTATAATTTTTATAAATAATATGTAAATATTTATACAAAATATAAATATATATTTAATATATATATAAATAAATAAATTATATATATATATATTTTTTTAGTTGGCCAGCTAATTTCTTTCTATTTTCTTTTTTTTTAGTAGAGAGGGAGTCTCACTCTTGCTCAGGCTGGTCTCAAACATCCTGACCTCAAGCGACCCTCCCGCCTCGGCCTCCCAGAGTGCTAGGATTAAAGGCGTGAGCCACCGCACCTGGCCTTTCTTGCTCTTTCTTCAGTCAGGATCTCACATGTGCTGCTCATTCTTTAGTTAGCAAACCCTTCTTACTTAACCTAATGGCTAAGAGCCAAGCTCTGGAGGCAAACCGTCTTAGTGCTTGTGTGATCAAGAACAGGCTCCTTAGTAAAACTGTGCTTAGTTTCATCTTCTGTAAAATGGAAATAACGACAGTACTCACCTCGTATGGTTGTGAATATTAAGTGAAACAAAATATGCAAAGCAATTGAGAATAACGGTAAGCATATAGGAAGTACTCAAGAAATGTCATCTTCTAAAACCCATACCATCCTTCAATTCTTAGCTTAAATGTTTTTTTCTTAAATATTTAAACTCAGTTCTTAGCTTAAATGCTTCTTCATAAACTGCTATTCTAACCTACAGTTTAAATCCATTCTGCTTCATAAAACTAATCTTGCTTGGTCATCAAATATTGACATTGAGGCTTATTGCCCGTTTTTGTCTCTGAAACTACCCTCTATAGAACAAGGAACTTGCGTTTCCTTCAGCATTTGAAGCCTGATACAGGGGCTGAGGTACATATGTTAGGGACTCAGTTTTCCAGGCTGACTTTATTTATTTATTTATTTTTGAGACAGAGTCTCGCTTTGTTGCCCAGGCTAGAGTGAGTGCCGTGGCATCAGCCTCGCTCATAGCAACCTCCAACTCCTGGGCTCAAGCGATCCTCCTGCCTCAGCCTCCCGAGTAGCTGGGACTACAGGCATGCGCCACCATGCCTGGCTCATTTTTTCTATATATATTAGTTGGCCAATTAATTTCTTTCTATTTTTAGTAGAGACGGGGGTCTCACTCTTGCTCAGGCTGCTTTCGAACTCCTGACCTCGAGTGATCCTCCCGCCTCGGCCTCCCAGAGTGCTAGGATTACAGGCTGACTTTTGTACCCCTGAAAATCCATATGTTGAATCCCTAAGCCTTAGGACCACTCAACGTAACTTTATTTGGAGATAGGGGCTTTAAAGAGGCCATTGGAAGGCATTCATTCATCAATGTTTTATGGCTGAGTAGTACTCCGTGGTGCACGTGTACCACATTTTATTAATCCACTCATGAGTTGATGGGCACTTGGGTTGTTTCCACAGCTTTGCAATTGTGAACGGTGCTGCCATACACATCCAAGCGCAGGTGCCTTTTTGATAAAATGACTTGTTTTCCTTTGGGTAGGTACCCAGTAGCAGTGGGATTGCTGGATCGAGTGGAAGGTCTCCTTTTAGTTCTGTGAGAAATCCCCATGCTAATTTCCATCGGGTTGTATAATTTGCGGTCCCGCCAACAGCACGTGAGTGTCCCTTCCTCTGCAGCCATGCGGGCATCTACCGTTGCTGGGCTCTTTAATATCAATGAAAGCCATTCTAGCGGGAGGAAGGAGACAATTAACAGAGTAGCAAGAGGTATAACTATTTAAAACAGGGGCCCAACAGTATATTATAAAATTATAAATGGGGGCCAGGCGCAGTGGCTCACGCCTGTCATCCTAGCACTCTGGGAGGTCGAGGCGGACGGATTGCTCAAGGTCAGGAGTTTGAAACCAGCCTGAGCAAGAGCGAGACCCCATCTCTACTATAAATAGAAAGAAATTAATTGGCCAACTAAAATATATAGAAAAAATTAGCCGGGCATGGTGGCGCATGCCTGTAGTCCCAGCTACTCGGGAGGCTGAGGCAGGAGGATCGCTTGAGCCCAGGAGTTGGAGGTTGCTGTGAGCGAGGCTGACGCCACGGCACTCACTCTAGTCTGGGCAAGAAAGTGACACTCTGTCTCAAAATAAATAAATAAAAATTAAAATTAAAAATAAAATTATAAATGGGCTAAACAGCCCCAAAAGCAGAACTAACTACAAACTCACTAATTTGTCAGATGAAGAAACTTTTAGTGGACCTTACTCATTTTAAAATACTTATCATAAACTTTTCATAAAATACTAATAAAAGTGTTTTTTTTTTTTTAAAAAAAGAGCCAATTAAGTTAAAATGAGACAGAGTAGGCCCTAATCCAATCTGACAGGTGCATTTATAAGAAAAAGGAAATTGGGACACACAAACAGGTGAGGAGTGTGCGTGCACAGGGACACGAGCGCGCGAGGACACGGCACGGCCGTGGCCATCTGAAAGCCAAGGGCAGGAGCCTGGGGAGAAATCAAACCTGCCGACACCTTCATCGTGAGCTTCCAGCCTCCAGAACGGTGGGGAAATGAATCTCTGTTTCTTACGCCACCCAGTTTGGGGTATTTTGTTATGTCGGTCCAGCAAACTCACACGGTCAGTAGAGACTCATGAGTGAACAGATGAAGGTGCCAGCCCGGCGCCCAGCACACAAGGTAAGTGCCACCGAGGCTGGCTCCTGTCCCTAGGATAGCGATGATGAATTCAATAGCCTGTCGGCAGCAAATCCACCCAATGCACTTTGCACGATGACAGAGGGAAAATGAGGCCCGGTGGCACTTAGAGTGCCTTTCAACTGTGACGTCGGAGTGAAACGTGGTTAGTCTCGAAAGATCCCAGACCTTCCTTTGGGAGCCACCAAACACTGCTTGTAGGACTTCTACCCATTTCCTGATGTGTATGTGTTGGAACTGGATCATTTTTACAGCAGATCCTTGGATATTAAACATGGAACACTGGGCATTTCATATCAAATATTTCTCAGACACGAGAGCAAAACTGGAAACAAAGGGTCGGATATGGTACTTCCAAAATACTGGCCCCATTGTTCTTTTTTTCTTGGAGACAGAGTCTCGCTTTGTTGCCCAGGCTAGAGTGAGTGCCGTGGCGTCAGCCTCCCTCACAGCAACCTCCAACTCCTGGGCTCAAGCGATCCTCCTGCCTCAGCCTCCCAAGTAGCTGGGACTACAGGCATTCGCCACTGTGCCAGGCTAATTTTATATATATATATATTAATCAGCCAATTCCTTTCTTTCTATTTATAGTAGAGACAGGGTCTCGCTCTTGCTCAGGCTGGTTTTGAACTCCTGACCTCGAGCAATCCGCCCGCCTCGGCCTCCCACCCATTGTTCTTATAAATATGTGCTTGAATGTGTTTGCATGTGTATGTGCTTGGGTACCTGCGATATAAGCATTATCAACACATAAAATTTTCCAGTGACGATGACCATACTACCATACTACCATCATCAAATCTCAAATTAGACGTTTAGCAGAGGTAGCCATTCTGATCCGTATCTACCAAACTGCTTTTTAAATAAAGCCCTTCTCCCACTGGGATGCATGGCTGTCGTGGGAAAGTAAGGTAGCATCTAAAATCAAGACAAAATTGGCACATATCTTGTTAGCAACACCATCTCTTATGTAGCAGTCCCTAGTGCTGGAGCTTCATGCGAATGCATCTCATTCAGCTAATTATTGGCTCATCATATTAAACAGCATGCATATTGATTCTTTTAATAGATCTTGGAATTAATATGCACAACCCCCTTTAAAAGAACTGTAAAAAAACCCAACAAGTCTATCGTTCATAAGGAAGTCTCACTCAAATGGCAGTGGCCGTGGAGGTAAAGGCAGGTGATCTCTTTTAGAAAAAAAACTCTCCATCGTACAGGCTGATTTTCTACCGAGGAAGAAAAAATATAATGAAGTGCTATAATTAGATATCTCAGGCTCGGCGCGGTGGCTCACGCCTGTCACTCTAGCACTCTGGGAGGCCGAGGCATGAGGATTGCTCAAGGTCAGGAGTTCGAGACCAGCTTGAGCAAGAGCGAGACCCCCGTCTCTACTATAAATAGAAAGAAATTAGCTGGACAACTAAAAACATATAGAAAAAATTAGCCGGTCATGGTGCCTCGCAACAAAGCGAGACTCTGTCTCAAAAAAAAATTAATTAAAAAAATAAATAAAATATATAGAAGAAATTAGCCAGACATGGTGGCGCGTGCCTGTAGTCCCAGCTACTTGGGAGGAGGCTGAGGCAGGAGGATCACTTGAGCCCAGGAGTTGGAGGCTGCTGTGAGCTAGGCTGACGCCAGGGCACTCTAGCCCAGGCAACACAGCAATACTGTTTCAAAAAAAAAAAAAAAAAATCTCATATGTAAGGAAAGATAAGAAAATCAGGAATGGCAAATAGTTTTTTGTTTTGTTTTGTTTTTGTTTTTTACTGAGTGTCAACTTCATTCAACTCGCCGCAGCTACCTAGAGGGTCAAACTGAGAAGTCTGAGGCCAACAGGAAACAACGCCTTGCTAAAACAATGCCATTGGCTGGGAGTGCAAAGCAGAGGGCAGAGCACACCAGCTATGTATTTTCCACTCTGAAAGAGCCGTCACTAAGGTCCCTTCCAGTGCCGACCTTTACTATGACCCTCCTCTCTTCTTTCCTCCTCTCCCTCGCTCTTCCCCTCTGCAGCTGGGACTGACGGGCTAGCACCCCCTGAGAACCCCAACCCTCTCCTCTCGGGTAAAGCACAAAGTGACCAGGCTAACGTTTCAGTGTCAGGACTCAACCGGGCGACCTCTGCTCCCCTCCTACCGCCATCTTAACGGCGTGCGGCTTTGGCGTGGGCGTTGGAAAGCAATACCAAAGAGAGGGCGCTGACTGTCACTCAGGTAATCAGACTAAGCTCTGATGAACAAGAAGAGGTAACTGCCAGAGACCCAGATTTGTGAGTGACCTCAGGGGCACGCTCTCCTGGCAGGAGACAGACGGATGGGGCACGAGTAGTACAGTGCTCCTATCAGGTGTAATCACAACAGCCAGAGAACAATGCACCAAGGTTGGTTCCATGCTCTGTCCTGTGCCTATGGGGACAATGATGGCAATCATCCTCACCACCAAAGCCACCAAATGTCCTCTCTACTTCTTCGGTGTGTGTCAATCACTATGATAGCTACCATTTAATGGCTTCTCACTATGAATGATCCCTGTTCCCAAGATGCCTAGTAGGAACTACTTCATTGAATCTATTCAACTATTATACATAGCAGACATTATTGCCTCTGCTTGAGAGAAAAACGAGGTTCAGGGAGTTGAAAGGACTTGCATGTAGAATATTCTAACAAGGGTGTTCTGACTTGAAACCCACATTCTTAATCATTTTCGTTATTAGCTCTCACATGAATGCATGAAACACTTGGCAATATGAGGGGAGATGAAAGATCTCACAGGAAGTAATGTGGGTTGTTCATTCATCCATCCATCTATTCACTCATACATCTATCGATCCATCCATGCACCCATACATCTATCCATATATCCATGCACCAATACATCTATCCATATATCCATGCACCCATACATCTATCCATATATCCATGCACCCATGCCTCTATCCACATATCCATTCACCCATACATCTATCCATCCATCCATGCACCTAGACATCTATCCATATATCCATTCATCCATACATCTATCCACATATCCATGCACTCATACGTCTATCCATCTATCCATGCACCCATACATCTATCCATATATCCATTCACCAATACATCTATCCATATATCCATTCATCCATACATCTATCCACATATCCATGCACCCATACATCTATCCATCTATCCATGCACCCATACATCTATCCATATATCCATGCACCCATACATCTATCCATATATCCATGCACCCATACATCTATCCATATATCCATGCACCCATACATCTATCCGTATGTCCATGCACCCATACATCTATCCGTATATCTATGCACCCATGCATCTATCCGTATATCCATGCACCCATACATCTATCCATATATCCATTCACCCATACATCTATCCATGCACCCATACATCTATTCATCTATCCATGAACCCATACATCTATCCATATATCCATGCACCCATACATCTATCCATATATCCATGAACCCATACATCTATTCATCTATCCATGCACCCATACATGTATCCATCTATCCATGCACCCATACATCTATCCATGCACCCATACATCTATCCGTATATCCATGCACCCATGCATGTATCCGTATATCCATGCACCCATGCATCTATCGGTATATCCATGCACCCATACATCTATCCATATATCCATTCACCCATACATCTATCCATGCACTCATACATCTATCCATATATCCATGCATCCACTGCCTCAACAGATAATCACCATGTAATGATCCCTGTGCCTGGAGCTGGGACTCAGTGATGAGCAAATGAGGCAGGGCTCTGACCTCTGTGAGTTCACAGACAAAGGATCTCAACTGAGACTTGAGGTCAGCTTTAAGGAAATGAGACCTTAGGTCAGAACAGAAAGGACAAGTTAAATCTAATTAGGTGGAATGGAGGCAGAGCACTGCAGAGGAGAGTCAGGGAGGGCAGGAGAGTGAGGCGGGCAGGGCTTTGGGATCCAGAGCCCCTGGACCAAGTCAGGGAGGGGAAGAGTGTTATGAGCAAAGCCCGGAGTGGGTGGAAGGCAGGGGCTGGACCACACTGAAGGGCATGGGGTGGCAATGGGAAACCCTTGAAGAATCTGATAAAGACAGAGAGGATGGAGGGGCAGGGACAAGCATGCTTTTTCACGATCAATCAGACTTCAGGGAACACAAACAATATACAGAGCACGGTAGGGCCAGAATGAAAATGCAGCCTCCACTAACGTAGGCCCCTGAGTAGTTCAGCTAAGAGCAGCAGGTGGCTTTGAGTAGGCGGTGACGGTGCTGATGAGGAGGAATGGACGCATTTAGGAAACACTGTCAGGTCACGTCTCAAGATCTTACTGATGAACTGGATTCGGGAAGATGCGGAAGCAGAAGGGGTCAGGATCAAACCTCTAGATTCCTGACTTGACCCGCTAGGTTAGGTGGCGCCATTAATCGACAGGCGATCCAGAACGTGGTCTCGTGGACTTTGAAACCCCGCCTGGGCGTCACAGGGGCGGTTAGGGTGGGCGCGTTAGGAGCTGAGAGTCAACGGCACACACGGCCACGCACGCTGAGGCTCTGTCGCACAGGGAGGGAAAGGCTACCACGGCAAACGGCGTTGATGGAAAAGCCTTGGAAATCGCCTAGGATCCGCTTCCTCCTTCTGTTGTCAGTGCCTGCGTCTCCCCTTCTCTCCCCTTGTGAGAGACGCTTCTATTTTCACTGACATTTCCCTTGGTTCTGCTTTTAACGATTATTTTATTGCACAGCTATTTTATGCCATGCATCCCTATAGATACTCCAGCTTTGGGGCCTCAGGAGAGTCAGAGAGGCTCAGGCAGTAGCTCTCAGAAGATGCGCGTGAGGCTCCAAATGGCCAAATTACCCCGACAGCCAGCACAGCGAGCGGTGGTTTAAATTTACTCACCAACGGCGCATTCAAAGGAAGGGTTTTTGAGATGCCGAGATAATTCTTGATGCATTTGTTTCACAAAAGGCAAAAATGTTTGAAATGGTTTCAGGGGGCTAGAAGACTGAGGCCAGAATCTGATGCCTAATGGATTTCCCAACGTTCAGCCTTAGGGTGGGTTACCTTCACCAGCGGCTAATTGGAGCATTCGAAGCTGTTAGGACACGCTAGCCATTTCTCTCGTCTGCCAGCTTGCAGCCTGATTGACTGAAAGCTAGAACCGATAGGCCACCGTGGAAATGGAAGTGGAAAGATGATGCGGTCCCCAACAACAAAATCTCCCAGGGACATGCAGACATAATGCATGCACCTAGTACTGAGTTTATTATATACTAATTAATGAATTATTAGATGCTATGCACCAAAATTTAACCAACACTCGTTCCACAAGGAAAAAAATCACTTAATTTCATTGTTCTCACAGCTTTGCATTATATCTTTCCCTTTACCGTAAAGCTCACTTTTTCATATTTTTTTGATGATAATTTGACTGTGGGCTTCCTGAGGGAGATGACGGTAGTATCTTTCCCTGACCACAGATCTGGCAATTGTTGACGTGTTTATTTGCTAGTTCAAGAACACAAACATGACATGTGGAAATGAAGATCACAATGCATGATTGGATTCACCCATTTTCTAACTAATACATACTAACCATATACTATGTATTTGGCATAGGACTCAGTGTTGCTAATATTTTATTTCTAATAAGCCAGGTATAATAAGAAAAGCAAAAGTATTGTTAGTGTTAAACGCTTCCTGGTTTTAAAGATGTGAGTTCATTCAAAGTCCAAGTCTGAACTTTAATGGGTTAAATGCTAAAGTTCATTCCTTTTTTGTGTGTGCCTGGAATATGGCAATGTATAAATGCAGCCATCTCAATAATCCTCAAAATGCAGCAGAATCATCCCACAAAATAATTTGGTAAGAAAATAAATGTAACACTTTGGAGTTGTTCCATTAAAAGACATTTTTGAACCAGAACATTTAATTCAGCAATGCTGACCACATCCATAACAAAAGGGACTATGTCCTTCATATCACCTTCTTGAAAGCCAATCTGTATGGCTGAAATAATTTATAAAGAATATTAAAATAGAGCAAAATCATACCTAATGGGGACCATGCACGCTATCTGGGTGGTGGGCAGGCTTAGAACTTTGACTCAAGCAGCACAAAAGCAAATCACGTAAACAAAACTTTTGTACCCCTGTAATACTCTGAAATTTAAAAGAAAATGAAAAAAATGAAATCATAAAACAAAGAAAATAAAAAAATAAAATTAGGAATAATCAGCCTTCTATTTTCTAGGAAAATTGCTATCGACTGGCACTCTTGATGTTGTCTAGTTTCATTCTTTTCCCTCTTAAGAGCTACTTTGTTCAAGGTTTAGTCAAAGCCAAAGAGAAACCCCATCTAGTCACAGCAAACATACACGCATCTCAATTTATTTCAGCTAAGCCTAAGCGTAAATCAAAAGTTCCGAAAAGTAGAAGGTCCTAGAGAGAAAATACAACATCCATGTGGTTGGGGTTTTCCAGGGGAGGGGGGTTAGGAAAGATAAATTGTTATTGTGCTAAGAAAAGGACAGCCAATGACAGAGTTTAATCCTCAGGCTTGTTCTCCCATAGACTCAGACCTGGACTTCAAACATGCGAGGCTATAGACCTTTCTTCCTTACCAGTGTGAAAGAGATATTTAAATGAGAACATCTTATCTAACGTTGGAAGGAAATTGACTATTTTCTCCATACAACTTCATTTTCTATTTAAGTTTTATTTAAGTATTACATTCCAACTTAAAGCAATTGTTGACATGTTTATTTGCTAGTTCGAGAACACAAACATGATATGTGGAAATGAAGATCACAATATATAACTGGATTCACCCATTTTCTAACTAATACATACTAAGCATATATTATGTATTTGGGATAGGACTCAGCGTTGCCAATCTTTGATTTCTAGTAAGCCAGGTATAATAAGAAAAGCAAAAGTATTGTTAGTGTTAAACACTTCCTGGTTTTAAAGATGTGAGTTCATTCAAAGTCTGAACTTTAATGGGTTAAATGCTAAATCCTTTTTTGTTTTTCAGAGAAGAGAGAGAGAGAGAGAGAGAGAGAGAGGGAGAGAGAGAGAAATTGAGATTACAGAATTAAAACTTAGATGTCATTCACTGGGCATTGGGTAGAGATAAGAAGAAAAACTAAACTTCACTGAGCATCTACCATGTTTCAAATACCCAAGTAGCATGTCAGGAACATTCCTATTTATTATCTCATTTACTCCTAGAAAATTAAGTAACTGAGGCTCAGAAAAATAAATTTTTTCCAAAGATTATTGAGTGCCTAAGTGGTAGAATTCCAAATTTCAAAGACAGATCTGCTTGACTCCAAGAAGAATTGTCCTTTCAGAAAGCCATACCACAAATTGGGGAAAACAGCTTATCATTAAAATACCCAGTGAAGAAGTAAACGGATGAAGTTTCCATAGCAAACTGAGAGAACACAATTTTAAATGTTGGATGTGAATGGGTAAACAGATGTGTGTCACTAAAAAGTCACATTTTTCATCGTAATAGCTTGCTGTCTGTTGGCAAAGGCCCTAGCAAAGCTGTTTTATGCAACAGAAGCACAGCTGGCTAAAAAGGGAATAACAAATGTGGTCAACCAACTAAGCTTTTCACTGCATTCAACACCAAAACTCTGCATGGAATGATTTTTTGAATAAAGCGACCATAAGTAAGCTGACCCATAATAATTTGGGTTTTTTTGTTCCTTAATAACTTTAATTTTTTTTTTTTTGGTCAACCTCTCTACTAATAGCCTCTATATTATTCAAGGTAAAAGCTCAAATACTAATACATTAGACTAAAACTGCTTTTAGACCCTAGAAACTTCCTTTGTGCAGAGGGATGAAAAACGAACATTTGGAATTAGCTTGAAATTTGGGAATATTTCAGATCAGAAATGCCATGCATGGGCATTGAGATGTTTCTGCTCTCCATGAACAATGAGCTGTGTGGGCAGTACTAGCCATCCAGGAATCCATAACTGTATATAACACCTGCCAGTTGATGAGGTGTGTTCACACCCATCGCCCTACACGATGGGATATTTACCACATTTCTAGAATGCAGAAAAAACTAGAGGGGATTTTGATTTACCTAGAGGGCTAGTTACTTTTGTGTGTGTGTGGGGTGTGGTTGTCAACTTGAACTAAAGTCTCTCTCATTGTTATGCGTAGATTGTTTATAGCAAGCCCTAACAAACCCTACAAAATACATCACACCCGATAAACAGCAGCGCTCGAATCCCAAACATTTTGGAAATAAGCAAGGACACACATTGCTACCCACGCTCAATTAAAAGTGCCATCCGTTTAGAGTTCTGAATTTAGGTATTTATAAAATCAATCTCAGGATACTTAACATAAATCTTACCTCTAGCGTGCATTAGCAGAGAAACAGCACACTGTGTAATTATTCAGTGTTATTATTTTTAAAAGCCCCATATTTCAAACCAAAACAAATCAATACAGTGCCACCAATGTGAATATCATTAGGCTCAGCATCTTAAAACTCAGCATGACATCTACCAAACCATAAATTTGAAAGGAAAAAAAAAATCACCATTAGTCCATAAATCAAATTAACATTAGGATAAAAATCTATTATAGCAAAAAGTCTTATTCAAAAGAAAATTGTGTTCTCAGAGATTAAAAAAAAAAAAAAAAAACAACAAACGGTTCATGACTGTCTGCTGTATTAACCTCAAATTTGGGGAAATATCTAATTATAGGAAAGTTTTAAGGCAAGCAGATCACAGAGTTAGGAATATAATGTTTATATATGACAAAAAACTAAAGCATATATTTTTATTAAACGTTATTTTTTTAAATTTGTAAGGCTTCAAATTGTCTAGCAGAACATAAAATGAAGTCATGACATATAGATGCAGGTATCTGTGTGTATAGGAAATACACACTCCATTAAGGAGATATGTCTGACATAAACACATGCATATATATGTCAGGTTATATATATAATTATATGCTAAATCTCATAGAACTACATAAATATCTCTCTGCTTTATACATTTTCTTTAAGAGAATATTATTTGAGATGATTTTTTTTTTCCATTTGCTCAACTTAAATAAACTTTGTCTCTTGAAGGATTGTGTCTTCTTATTGCTAGAAAATAAAATGCTCAAAAATTCTGCATTGACATATCCATGAGTGACCAACTGCCTCCCACCCTCAACAAAGGTGAGGAGTAGAACTTGCCAGTTCTAACCTAGGGCTGGGGTTTAGGATTATCAGATAAAGCCAGTACTTCCAAGTGATTCCTGAAAAGGAACTTTTTAAAGAGAATTAATTAAACCCAGCTTCCAGCCTACCTGATTTCCCATGAGTATAACTAAATTGATATTAAAATTGATATTCAAAACTAACTGTAAATATTTAAAACCCTTTTATCGACAAACGAGAAACCAGACCAGCACAAAGGAAGTTGAACTCGGCTTCCAATTTCCTCCTCTCTGCTCTATCAGGCCAGAAAGAACTAATCAAGCTGGTTGCAAAGAGAAGAGAAGCGATGGCCAAGACAGGCTTGGAAATGAGACTCCCAGGGAACATGCCATTGTTTTGAAGGTCTTTCCATACCGCATGAACCCGGAGATCTTGCAGGTAAACCACAGAACTGATTTGAGGGCCTCGAAGGTAACTACAGCCATATGCAAAAGTGTCCAAGAAGGATAGCTCTAGAACTCGCAGATAAAATCGCTGGAATTGCTTTTGGGAGTTCCGGGAGAATCACCCTCATAAACAGAGGTATCCAAACGGGGAACACTAGGGTGCCCAACCGCTCTCTGGGCAAAATTAGAAGATGGCACTCAAGGGAGAACGTGTCCCTTTCTTAGTTCCCACGCAGTCGGCTCACAGTGTAAGTCGGTTCTAGATTTCTCCCCAACTCCCACCGTGGTCAGGAACCTTCATGTGGGCCATAGCCTGTAAGACCTACATACGGCTGTCCTGGGCCTAAATATTGCCTAAGAATAAACGCCCCTGGCCAGGCATCCTCAAACTACGGCCCTTGGGCCACATGTGGGCCACCTAGCACATTTACCCGCCCTCCTCTGGGTGTTTTTGCCGCCGCTGCCTGTCCTGCTTAGCAGCCGACTCGTCCCAGGCCCACAGTGCGCACTCTCCAACGGTCTGAGGGACAGAGAACTGGCCCCCTGTTTACAAAGTTTGAGGACCCCTGCTCTAGACTGTACCCCGTCGTTGACCTCCAACTAGTACTTTGCTACCAGGAGCAAAGCTGTCCAGGACTCTCAGCTGCAGGTGATAAGATCATACAGGCTCAATCCGATTTCACAATATGATCTAAGGACTTTTGACAAAGTGAAGACTTGCCCAGAAGCAGGAGAAGGGCGTAGGTAAACTTGAAGCAGGTCAGGAAGCTCAGAGCTATTTTTAAGCAATACTTTGGACTCAGCGTAGCCATTTAACAGAAAACAAAAAATGGGAAAAAATGAGTTGTGCCTTCAAGACATCTCTTGGAGCAAGACTTATTCCAGCAAGAAGTAAGACTTCATTTCTTGATTCCAAAGATCAGATAGCAGCAGCTCTCATAATGCCTCTCGTGGTAGCTCTGCGGTTTTATATCAAAGTTCTCTAACCTCCCAGAGACCTGGCATCTCAGCACCTTTAATCTGTTTACTCTGCATTAGGTGCATCAGCTACGGAGGCCTAGAAGACGGTGTGGCCAGCACTTGCCAAAGCATTTCCCCGAGCACGCGTGCCGCTAGATGCTCAAACGTGGTCTGTGGACCATCAGGCTTGCGTCAAACACCGTTCAGAGACGCTGCAGCTAAACAAGCTAAGGCTGTTTACTTGCTGCTAGTCTCTCCCAGCTTTTAAGATGCCAACGTGCCAACGTGGATGAGTGAAAGAAAGAGGCCCAGAAGGTACCATTTCCCAAACGTTCTTTACCAGGGTGTCTGCATCTTCTAATTTTGCTAAGCATCCTCACTGACAAGCATGCTGCTGAACACGTTTTGGAAAACACGTAGACAAAAAAAAAAAAAAATAGGTTGACTAGAGGGTGTGAGGAGTTTGTGTTGCAGGCATTGCTCACACACTGAGCTTTCTGCACACGCATCCTGCTCTGGATAATTGGCCCTCGCTTGTATGAACGGCGACAAAAGTCTTCTGTGTCTAAATCCACGGGAATCTGAGCTGTTTTATGCATATTTATTGTGTTGCTCAAGAATGTTTAATGTTTTGGGTTTTTTTCCATTGCAATCTTGATTCCGTCATCCAACAATAAAAATTAATCAGATTCCAAGTAATTCTTCAGTTTCCTTCATTTGTATGGGGTGGCAGTCTTTAAGCAAAATTCCTTCACGGTGTTTCTCAGAGAAAGCTTTTTACCCACACGAAACCTCCGTATTTGGAGACTCTAACATGTGTTAAGTGGAAAAGTAAATGCTGATGTTTCATTAACCCTAATGCCCGGATTTTGCCCCAACCTCTGCTGTGCTCTGCTCCCCCCGAGAAGTGCTTGTTTGCTTTTTCAGTTCACCGTAAGCTCTGGTTAAATAAATGTTAAGCTAATGGGAGCAGTAACTGTGTTTTGTATAATACGGGGCCATTACCAGCTATGTTATGCTTTATATTTGCACGCTTGTGTGTATCTGATGCATTTTGTCAAGTTTACCTAAGGACATTTCCCTCAGCAGGCATAAAGCCGACTTCCATTATTAGAACAGCTTCATCATCTTACGCTAATAAATTCCAGCTCCCCCCTCAAAAATGAGATATTTTCTTGCAGGGAAAGTAATAAAATGTGCCGTGTGGCTGATACTGCATAAGCCACGTAAATTGTCTCTAATAAGCCCAAGAAAAGGATCATGGAAGTTAAATGGCTTTGACAATTTCAGCTATACCTACCTGTGATAGAACCATTTCCAAAGATTGTCACTGCAAACGCACATCATGTCCCTCCGGAAAACTACGTTTTCTTTTCACCACCCCCACCCCTACTGCCCGGAACACGACCAACCGAGTACCATTCTGCTGGGGACCGAACCTCCCTCAATCCGTTTTGCATCTCGTATGTTTTCATTTAACTACAGTTCTCAGCTAAAGCCACCGCTCTCTGCAGCTTATCTCTGGGAAGAGGAAAAGGATGGTCTTTATAAAACAGATGGTGTTTGCAAGAAAAAGGAGTTACGTTTAAATACAGATAATTGCACTGTAAATAATGGCCTTGAAAGAATTCAGGTCTTGCCTGTCATCCCAGCACTCTGGGAGGCCGAGGCGGGAGGATCGCTCAAGGTCAGGAGTTCAAAACCAGCCCGAGCAAGAGTGAGACCCCGTCTCTACTAAAAATAGAAAGAAATTAATTGGACAACTAAAAACATATAGAAAAAATTAGCCAGGCATGGTGGCGTGTGCCTGTAGTCCCAGCTACTTGGGAAGAGGCTGAGGAAGGAGGATCGCTTGAGCCCAGGAGTTGGAGGTTGCTGTGAGCGAGGCTGACGCCATGGCACTCACTCTAGCCTGGGCAACAGAGTGAGACTCTGTCTCAAAATAAAGATATATACAATATAAATAAATAAATAAATAAATAAATAAATAAATAAATAAATAAAAAGGAAAAAAGAATTCAGGTCTTTAAGGGGGAAAATATGAGAGCACAAGATGCTATCTGTTAATTGCATGTTAATTACACACAATATTGTTTTTCCCCCTTTCCCTTGAAGACAAAACCAATTTCTAATGAAGCGTAAATGAATCGTAAAGAGGCACCAACGACCTTCCGACAGATGTTTATCGATTAGTGCAGACTGAACACAAACACAACGGAGTGGGGTTTGCGGCTGTCAGTAAGTGGCGGGAAGTGCCACCAGCCCCCCCCCCCCTCGTTATTTTACCTTTCAGAGACAAGCTGACAAATTGTATTTTGTCACGAGCAGCTGTGTTCTTATGTTTAAAGGGCTGGCTTACGACAAAGCAAGCGAGAGGAGGCAACAGGCTTTTGGGGTCCAACGTGTTATCTGCAAGGACAGATTGCTTTATTGTACGATGGGAAAGACTTCTAATGAAATTGCATTTCAGATGAGCAGCATATGCTTGATTTTCCCCGTCTGCTGCCCATCCATCCTGCCATTTGCTCATTTTTTGTTATGGTTGTTCTCTGGGACTCCTAAATTCTCGTACAAGCTGTCTCTTCCGCCACCAACACAGCTCGGTTGGGGTGAATCCCCGCGTGGGATGCAAAACCCTGCACCCCCGACTCCGGTTGTTTGGGGGTTTTGTTTTTGCTCCCAAATTTTCTACATTCAACCAGTGCTCGCTGGGGAACCAGTGGACTGAACGACGAGGGAAAAATAAAAAAATAAATAAATTCTCCATCCATCTGAGCTCTGGAAGCCCCAGAGCTTGAAAATGTGACTTTAGAATACGCGTGGACCTGTCAGAGCCAGCTGCCCACAACCACGGGGTCAGAGCACAGAGCAGAGGTCTCCAGACACCCCGAAATTGGGAATTAGGAGGCAATTTTTCCTCCTTTAACATCACAATACCACATATTAATTTAAATGATTCTCTCAGAATGATTCTGCTGGCCCCGTTAAACAAAGTTCAAGGAAACGAATTTCAGTCTTTGGCATTCTGAGTCCTATTTGAAAGCTGTCGGCTTTGCAAGCTTTGAAAAAAAAAAAACTGACAGGGAACAGGAAATCTTCGAAGAGCAGGTGCTTTGATAGATGCAAGAATATTTTTTTTCTTAAAAATGTGAACAAGCATGGGAGAGAGGCAGGGCCGTTGTTGTCTTTGTTTGGAAGGGCTTCTCATGAGAATGCCGTTGTGTTTGGGGACTAAAGACAGGAATGGCTAAAGGATTCTGGTTCAAGGGGTGATTTCAGTAAAACACCGTCAGTGGAACCTAAGGTTGGATGGGTTTATACACCACATTTTGGGGCTAACAAGCAGGTGGAGAATCTGGATTGACTCGTGTCTTTCTGGAGGTTTCCCTTGGGAACTAAGGCGAGGCAGAGCTCTCCAAGGGAGAAAGAGAATGCCCAACAGTTTTCAAGAACATGCACATCAACCAGTGAGAGAAAAGGGTCTTGGAAGCCTGGACAGAGACCGTGGTCAGCTCTGACCGCAGACAAACTTAGGTCCTTGTCCAGGTTGGATGATCTTGGGCAAATGACATAAACTCATCAAGGATCACTTAGCTAAAATCTATTTACCCTTTACCCCTCAATCCAATCACGAGTTTCTAAAGAAGACCTGTGGTCTTCCCAATTAGGCCAACTCTCTTTGATATAATGTCTCCTAGCATGGATGTGTCTTCTTTATAGCACATACCAGAGATGTGATTTTTAGGTTTTTTACTAATTTCCTGCTACCCCACCAAATGGTAACCTCCCAATGGAAGGAACCACATTAGATTTGGTCCAACATTTCATCCTGATGGGTTCTTATAATAATACATATATAGTTGATCAATTCACCATTGCTGATGGAAGTTTTGGGACCCAGGGCCAGGGTTCCATTTTTCTTCTTGTTCTGTTACAAGTGTTTTTTTGTTTTTGTTTTATTTTGAAACAGAGTCTCACTTTGTTGCCTAGGCTAGAGTGAGTGCCATGGCGTCACCCTTGCTCACAGCAGCCTCAAACTCCTGGGCTTAAGCAATCCTCCTGCTTCAGCCTCCCGAGTAGCTGGGACTACAGGCATGTGCCACCACGCCTGGCTAATTTTTCTCTCTATATATTTTTAGTTGGTCAATTAATTTCTTTCTATTTATAGTAGAGACGGGGTCTCGCTCTTGCTCAGGCTGGTTTCGAACTCCTGACCTTGAACGATCCACCTGACTCGGCCTCCCAGGGTGCAAGGATGACAGGTGTGAGCCACCCTGCCCCTCCTTGTTCCAGCAAGTGTTAACAGCGACTGACCAGAGAAAGAACCGAGCCGCACACAGAGGGTCGGGGAATCAGCCTTTATCCTGCCGGTGGGCTCAGAGGGGCATGCCGACAAATTCTGAGCCCCGCTTCCTTGCTCTCCTCCAGTTTTATACACTTCTTGGGGTCACACACAACCAATCAACTGTGAGCATGAGGAGTTATCCAATCAGCGGAGGGATTTAAAAAGTATTCAATCAGCGACAAGCTTTACATATCCAATCAGCAACAAGCTTTAAATATTCAATCAGCAGTGGGATTCAAAAAGTGTCCAATCAGCAGCAAGCTTCACACAACCAATCAACTATGAGCATGCTATCCAATCAGCAGCGAGTTCAGCCGTGGGGCCCTGGGGTGGGTTTTTTTTTTTCCCATGTCAATTTCGCAGATTTCTGGCACCTAGGAGAAGAGACATAACTGCCTGCCTACCAACAAAAAGTACAGGTGTGATGTTTAAAACGCTTCCTCTTTCTTCCTGTGCTATGATTAACCTTTTGCACTCGGATGCCGTGTAACTCCACACGGTTGGCATCTGTAAGAGCTCATATGTCGAGCCACACTCAACACGTATATTATACATATTGTACAAAGAACGCCAAAAAAGAAAAAAATGAAAAACCGATAACGTATGTGAAATGTATTAGGAAACTAATACATGATCTTGTTGGAGAATGCAGAGACGGCACGCTAACTTCCAGGGGCAGATTGTTACCCACTGACTTAGAGCAATGTTTAGATGGAAAGCTCCATGTAATCACACCTCACCCTAACAAAAAACACAAGGATTGTGTCGGTTTTTTCTAACAGAAAAATCACAGGAGGAAGCAGAGAAATGATCTATATTTGGGAAACATGTGAATGTAAACCAGGTCTTCGTGTGGGTGAATGTTTCCAAAAATACCACACCATGAAAAATGATAGAGACAAAAATGACTCTTTAAACGTATCAATAATTTGAAATATAAAGAAATGCAAATAAATAAGTTTGTATGCAAAGAAACTCCGTTTTTTTTATTCTACTGGCACGCTTTGTAAAATCTGGGGTATTTAAAAAATGAAATCCCGAGTAGAATAAAGGAATCAAGAGAAAAGCAAGTGGGTGCAAAGGGTTAAGCAGGACCGGAGTGGCAATGCTTCACAGCGGCACTGTGGAGTCTTGGAGAGCAATATTTTGGGGAAAAAAAAAAACAAAAACAAGTCTGTGCCTTATATAAGGAAGAATACAGGCCCCGTAGGCCACAGTGGCATTTTTCAACAATCGCTACAGGCACAGAAATCCATTCTGGCCATAAAGGCAGGCTGAGGGGACATTACGACTCCAGGGTGCCACCACTGCCTATCCATCTGTCCAAGTGGTACCGCGAACCCCCACATGACACACGGTTTGCTACAAAGTGTGAGAAAAAAAAAAAAGAAAAGAAAAGTTTTGTTCTCACTCTGTGCAGGAAGTCTAGGAGCCTTATTTTCCAAAGGGGGGGAGGGGCGGAACATGAACTTGGCTTTTTAAACCTTATTTCTAAATATGATGGATTTCTACAATTAAATACCTAATGACTTCAGTGCCAGGTATTGGGGCCATTCTGGTCTCTCTCTACTGACAAGCTCGGTGCCTCTAAGACACCTTCACCGGGCACAAGAATAAACACAGACTTTATTCTCTACCTCATGTACTTTGCATGTCCTCATGCTTAATACCGCCACACGTTAACAGGCAGTAGTGACGCAATCGCAAACCCAGTGAAGGATGGGCCTACGCACATACAGGTGACCGTGTTCACAACTTCACACGTGTCTCAGCGACTGCAAGCGTGCACAGCAGCCAAACGTGAAATGACAAAGCTCACACTAAACGCTGCACGTGACTTTACGTAGGTGAATCCCAATTTCATGTTCAAAAGCTACTTCCTATTCAAAGGTTGAGGGAAACTGAGTCTCTCGTAGAGAGAGAAAAGTACTGCACCAGGGTCCTCAAACTTTTTAAACAGGGGGATCCAGTTCACTGTCCCTCAGACCGTTGGAGGGCCGGACTATAGCTGAAAAAAAAAAAAACTATGAACAAATTCCTATGCACACTGCACATATCTTATTTTGGGAAAAAAAAAAAAAAAAAAAACAGGCAAAAACACCCGCATGTGGCCCGCGGGCCGTAGTGTGAGGACGCCTGTACTCCACCAACTCCAGACCTTACCAGTGGTCAGTACCTTAACACCAACCCAATAAGAACAGGCTTCAACTCTGTCATGACGATGCATGACAAATAGTTCTAACCATTCTTAGCGCCAGCGTTCTCTAGTTCCTACTCCGGCTCTGCTTTTCTGCATTTCATAATCATCATCTAACATGCATATTTTACTTACTCAAGATTTTATTTTTTATATGCTCCCCCATCCCACTCAGTTGAAATGTAAACTCCACGAAGGCAGGGATCTTTATTAGTTTTATTCACTGCTCTATTCCTAGAAGCTAAGACACAGGAACCAAGATTGCTCGTCGAATGCAATGAATGAGATTCTCAGCATGTGCTAGGGCCACAGTTCCTGTTGTTTTCCACGAGTTAGAAGAAGGCGGCGTAAATGAGTAGATGAATAAACAAGAACGTGGGCTTGAAAGTCAGATAACCTGAGTTCCAAACCTATTTCATTTTGTATCTTAGGCAAGTCTCTTAAACTCTGTTTCCCAAATGGCCACCTCCAAAATGGAGATGATGGTGACACAGGCACCGTGTCACAGGGTTAGTATGCGATGTAATGAGACAACAGACACAAGGTGCTTTGCGCAGTTCCTGGGGACATAGTAATTATATAATAAAAGTTAGCCATTATTTTTATATGCATGCTATTATTTTTATTTATTTTTTTACTGCTGATAAATATTTGGCATATTTGCTTTTAATCATTTATTTACTTTTTAATCTATTACACTAAAATAAACTACATGAAATCTTTTATATTTTGACTAGAAAATAACTTTAACCAATATGCTTTTAATTCCAGATAATGGAACAGTTCAGAGTATAGATCACCATACCACTGTTAACAATTTAAACAACATTATAATAAAGAACCAGACATTTCAAAGCAAATCTCAATTATGTGACACAAAATAGGCACTGAGATCTTTTAAAGGAAAAAAAAAAAGCCGGGCGCGGTAGCTCACACCTGTAATCCTAGCACTCTGGGAGGCCATGGCGGGCGGATTCCTTGAGGTCAGGAGTTCAAAACCAGCCTGAGCAAGAGCGAGACCCCGTCTCCACTATGAATAGAAATAAATTAATTGGCCAACAAATATATATAGAAAAAATGAGCCAGGCATGGTGGCGCATGCCTGTAGTCCCAGCTACTCGGGAGGCTGAGGCAGGAGGATCACTTGAGCCCAGGAGTCTGAGGTTGCTGTGAGCTAGGCTGACGCCACGACACTCACTCTGGCCTGGGCAACAAAGCGAGACTCTGTCTCAAAAAAAAAAAAAAAAAAAAAAGAATGAATTTTTGAATTGAATGAAAAAAAATTGAATGGATTGAATGAATTTTGAATGAATTCAAAAAAATTTGAATGAACAAAAGAATGAATTACAAAGACAAGAAGGTCCAATCATATGGAGAACTTTTGGTATTATTATTATTTTTATAATTACTAATCACTATTATTATCTGCAAAACAACCCTAAAGGGTAGGTACTACTATTATTCTCTTTCTATTAAGGATTCTCTTTCTACAACCGACATTTAGAGCGAGAGAATTCTCCTAAACGGTGAAGGGTAGAAAAGAAAGTTTGAAAATTGGGTAGAGGAGCAAGGCAGACAGCAGCATCACAACAGCAAGAATCCAGAGGTATTAGCCCAGAAATAAGAAGATTCATCTTCGAGGATCTGGTTTAAGTGGGTTCTATGAGCACGGGGCTGCCAGGTAAGGCCAGAGTAGATAGTTACCTTAGCAGACCTAGAACTGGAGGTGAATGAACTACAGCAAACCAGCAGATTGGGCTGGGAATCCAGGTTACATGACTCTGGACTCTGGTTCCTTGGCTCAATTTCTTCACTGTCATAGAGAGAAAGAGCTCCACCTCATCTCCTTACACTAGAATATTCCAAAAACAATCCAAGTTATCAGTGAAAGTTTTCTGTTCAGGAGGACTTGGGTTCGGCTACAACTCAATCCATCACTTACAAGCTGAGTGACCTTGGCCAATTCATTTAACCCCCCTTTGACCCTTCATTTCTTTATTTGCAAAATGGGGGTAGTGAGTGTATCTATCTACCCCATAGGGTTGGCATGAAGATGAATTAGATGGCCCCTGAAAAGTACTGCATGCAGTATGTGGGCAGGGGAAGCTCTTAGTAATTGTACACGCAGGAGTAGCATTCCACTTGGGTGATCAAATGCTTTTGGTAAAATCAAAGTGTTTTCTTTTTCCTGCCCTGATCCCCAAGAGGAGAATAACAACAGGGTATAGCAAATTCGAGAATACCCCCAAAAGCATGTTAACCCTTTGCACTCGGATGTCCAGTGTGGACAATGTCGAGTAGATGAAGAGAAAAAAGCGAGCGAGTGCCAAGGGTTAACAGTCAACAACTGTCATTCTCAATGTCTTGGCAAAATCAGCGTTATTTCCAAATACCAAAATAATAATAATAATAATAATCAAATAATTAAGTGTTTTACAAAAACAAGCCAGAAAGTTAATTTAGGGACTTTGTGTTAAGAACCCAAGACAAGCACAACATTGACGTCACGGTGGGGTCAATGTTGGGAAGGAGGAAGGGAAGGAGACCGAAATCCTAGCGCTCAGCATTTCCATGTACACACCCCAACCCGACCACAGCTACCCCAGCCAGCCATCAAATCCGATGCTCAAAATATGCCTCAGCCAATCTAGGTTTGCCTCAGCGCTTTCTAAATACCTAGGCTTGCCCTAGACATTTATCGACAAGGGAGAGTGAAATTCAGTTTGGACGGGAAAGCCAGTCATTTCGAAGTGTCGGGTGAAAGAACATCTCCCCGTCCTTCCTGGGCTGTGCCGATTAAACTCATGCAACAAAGCAATCCTGACCCCGAGGGGTCAAGCCTGCAAGCAAGAGAGAGCAAGTATGCAAGAGATTTCCGAGATGGCTTTGGAGCTAGACGTGGCTTTAAGCCACATCTCATGGCTGGGGAAGGGGATGTTTTAATCGAGGTGCTGCACACCACCAGGGGTCTCTGAGTGAGCTTGGGGCCAGGACAGCGAGAACCTGGTGAAGTTGCCTGGGAATGTGCTTTTCCACCCCCACCCCCCGCAGAGCTGGGGTACAGCATTCCTCAGCTGATCAGCGAGGTCTACAAACCAAAAGATGTCACCATTGCATTTTCAACTCTCTCATTTTACAGAGGGCACAACTGAGTCCCAGATCAAACAAGAGTGTTTTTCTCGAGGTGATGCACCTGCTGATGGTCCCGGCTCTGCCGCTAGACAAGCCCGCCCGAGACGACAGCCTACTGTTTGTCTCCCCAACAAGGACTCTTCTCGAGATACTTGTGCTACGATGACTGCAAATTATGCTCTCTTCCCAACATTTTGATTTATTTTTAGTGGAAAAAGTGGCTATCCCTGAAACACTTCTTTAAAATAAAGTCAGCCCGCCAAACCGGCACTGATAGCACAAGCTTAGTAGAAAACTCCACCATTGACCACAATAATAGCAAAGAAAAAGGGTCATAAAAAAAGAAAAAAAAACCCACAAACACACACATATTTAAGTTTCCAGGCCTCAGATAGGTTATTACACACAATGACACGGGCTTCTCTTTGTGTCAAGGTTGAACAAACTGGATTCAACTCTCTATTTTGATAGTATCGGCAGAAGTGCAATCACTGTGCTATCTAACAATTGCAATAAAATTTGAAATATGAAACCGTTCCCTTCCATGGTTCCCTTCAGATCTCTCATACCAGATTTGAATGTATTTATAAATATCTATCTGTAGCCTCAGGACAAAAGACTTACGCACACACAAAAAATAAATAAATAAATAAATAAATAAATCAAGGGCATTTTTTAGGCCAAGTTTCTTATAGCTCTAGTTGCCCCAACCATTAATTAACAGAGACACGATGGCAAAAGAAAGAAAGCGATAACTGGAATATTCAGGGGTTGGTGGTCAATTTGTCATGTTCTGTTTTTAAGTATGACTTTTCCTTAGAGAGAGAGAGGACAGCCATGAAATTGTTTGGAAGATGAAAAAAAGCAAGAGCACGATATTATTAAGTACATGCAGCGAGTGTTTATTTTGTGCCAATTTGCTATGTATTATCACATATAATCTCAGGTTATTCTAATAATAACGGGGGGGGGGGGTATTACTGCTAATCCCAGTTTACGTATGAAGAAACTGAGGCCCCAAAATGGGCTAAGCAGCTGGCTCTGCTAGTCACATGACTAATACTTCGCAAAATCTGGACTGGAACCCCAAAGCTTATGTGTTTTTACTCACTATGGTAGAGACTAGCAAATTCGGGGAAGTCTTGTCATAAAGCTGTGTTAATAAGGCCACTTTACATGCCAATTACGACTTTGTTTAAAATTTAAAGCACTTTATTTCTTCCTGAATAAGGAAAGAAAACGTGAGGTACCCACACGATCACTGTGCCTCAGTGAGAGCCCTGAAATCGCTCATCTGTAATTAGCCATACCTATAATCTGAATATTTAAAATGTCATTAAAAGCTCTACTATAAATACTGGAGACTGGAATCGTTAGACAGCGAATTAACTAGTTAGTGGCCTTCTGTTCGCCTCTTAGCATTTCTACTCGGTTATCTGAAACAGTGCAAACCATTGTCTAAACAGAAGCTCAGACCAACGGGCCCCGGGAGTGGGGAGGAATTTGCTAAACAATAATTGGATAGGCATAAGTACGTTTTTCTCAGGCGAAGGGCCAAAGCTTCCCCAAAGGGCCCAGGATCTAAAAAAAAAAGGCTAAAAACAGAAGTCTGGACCACTCAGCACATTGAGTGACTGATCTGCAGCCTCAGCCTCTGCTCCCTAAAAGAAAATGTGTCGAGATTCCAAATACGGGGAGCAAGGGTAGTGAGAAACAAGCACAAACCCGCTAGATAACTAACTGAATATTTGCTTCTGCATTAGGAGGCTCAAGAATTCAGCAGATACAACCAACCCATTTTGTGTGGCGCCATTGACCTACAACTCTTTCCGACCTTGCTTTTGTTTCCCGTTAAACCTCTAACGACTGTTTTGGGCTTTTTTGTTTCTTTTTTTGAGACAGAGTCTCACTCTGTTGCCCAGGCTAGAGTGAGTGCCGTGGCATCAGCCTCACTCACAGCAACCTCCAACTCCTGGGCTCAAGCGATCCTCCTGCCTCAGCCTCCCGAGTAGATGGGACTACAGGCATGCGCCACCGTGCCTGGCTAAATTTTTGTATATATATACATATTTTTTTTAGTTGATCGATTAATTTCTTTCTATTTATAGTAGAGATAGGGTCTTGCTCTTGCTCAGGCTGGTTTGGAACTCCTGACCTTGAGCAATCCGCCAGCCTCGTTCTCCCAGAGTGCTAGGATTACAGGCGTGAGCCACCATGCCCAGGCTCCAACGACTGTTTTGATGTGTCTACCTACAGATGCCACTCCGGGGCTGAGACCTCACAGACCACCCTGGAACCCACCCAGACTTCCAAGTCACCTCCCCAAAGCACCCAGGAAAATCCTGACCTTGGTCTTGTGGGCCTGAAGACCCACGGAAGGGAGGTGGCATTGCAGACTCACAGGCTGCTTGTGCAGTTAACGCATTGGTGACACTCATCAAAGCCACGGCCACTTTTCATAAGTTAGCCATTCCCTCGTTGCATTTTTTATCACATACATAGCTCGTGTTTCCATGTCTGAGATTCGGGGAACACAAGGCGTTTTAATCGAAACTGTTTACGGTGGAGACCTTAGAAATGACTTGACAGACTTGGGAGAGGAAAGCATTTTGCAGAATACCCAGCTACGGGAATAAAAATATTTTAGAGGTTCCTGGCCGGGCACGGTGGCTCACACCTGTCATCCCGGCACTCTGGGAGGCTGAGGCAGGAGGATGGCTTGAAGTCAGGAGTTCGAGACCAGCCTGAGCAAGAGCGAGACCCCGTCTCTACTATAAATAGAAATAAATTAATTGGCCAACTAATATATATAGAAAAAAATTAGCCGGGCATGGTGGCGCATGCCTGTAGTCCCAGCTACTTGGGAGGCTGAGGCAGGAGGATCGCTTGAGCCCAGGAGTTTGAGGTTGCTGTGAGCGAGGCTGACGCCACGGCACTCACTCTAGCCTGGACAACAGAGCGAGACTCAGTCTCAAAAAAGAAAATATTTTAGAGGTTCCCTCATTTGCTTTCTGCGGCTACCAAAATCCTTCCTAAATAGACATTATCTCGGGGAGGAGTCCAAAAAGTGCTGGTGAAGCCCATATTTAGGACTTCCATGTTCTTATAGAACATTCCAGATCAACGGGGCCCATGGGCACGTGGTGCCACACTGCACACATGACAAATGGGCGGTCACTGCAGCTCCGACCTGCCCTGAGTGCGCCAGCCGCGTGGCAAGGGCACTGTCCTCCACGAGGCAGAAGCTGCGGAGACGGGCGGCACCCGCCCTGCCACACAAAGAGCAGCAGCAGAGTGGGACTCGCAAGTGGCACTTCCTAGTGGGAGGCTCGAGCAACTCGGGGGGCTGAAGCAGAGCCCGTGCCCAGCCCTGCCCGGAATATTAAGGTCAGCTGCAAACGCTGTTCGGCGGAGAAGACTTAATGCGTCTGACAGATGGCAAACACACCATATCGACTCTTCTTCCTAATTTAACACATTTGGATCTTTTGTCAATTTTCTCTCCCCAGGGCAAAGAGACTCTAAAATGCCACTTAAGCTCACATCGCTCTTTCCCTCCCTCCTCCCCCTCTCACGCAGTTATGCTGGACACTGTCTGCAGGAACCGAAGCCAGCTGGCCCGCACTGCTCGCCCCGGCCACTCACCGGCGGCCGTCGCCGCGGGTTCAGACCCCGCGCGGCGCCCGTTCCTCGTTCCTGCTAGCCGCGGGCGGCCTCTGCTCCGGCCGGTGGAACTGAACAGACAACTGGGATTCCTTGGACTCGTGGAAATGACACACAAAAGTGTACATTTGCGCTCTTCGCTTGAATTAAAAAAAAAAAAAAAAAAGAGGCCCTAGTTGCATCAAATTCCTGAAGGTTCGATGCCCTTGCTCTAGTTTAGAACCAGGCGACCTCAAACTACGGCCCTCGGGCCGCATACGGGCCTTTTTGCCCGTTTTTGTTTTTACTTCAAAATAAGATATGTGCAGTGTGCATAGGAACTTGTTCATAGTTTTTTTTTTTTTTTTTTTTTTTAACTATAGTCCATTCCTCCGACGGTCTGAGGAACAGTGGACTGGCCCCCTGTTTAACACGTTTGAGGCTCTCTGAGTCAGAGGGTTGTTTTCTGGAGCCGTAGGTCCATAGTCTCTATTGCACTGTGGGATTTCGGGAGGTCGGTCTATGCCGGATGGGTGGAACGAAGGCAGAGAAGAGCTTCAAACGTCGGTGGAGCTACTTGGACTGCAAAACCGCCCACGTTGCCCCGATTGTCCCTTAAACTCAGCGTGGGGGAGACTCGGCCAGGCTCAGTTTAGCTTGCTGCCATAAGGAGCCAAGGCATGCCTTCCCACCGCCGCCGCGCCCCCTGCACCCTCCAAGGACACAGCTAGGAGACGGTGAGAACCAAGAAGGGGTCTTCACTAGACGGTGAACCTGCCAACACCTTGACCTTGAACTTTCCAGTATTTCCGGGACTGCGAGAAATACCCGTCTGCGTTTATAAGCCCCCTAGTTGATAGCATTGCATGACGGCATCCTGAGCACGCTGAGACAGTTTTTCCAAACTTCCAGTGTGTGCTAGAATTAAGTATAATCCTAACTATCAACAGGACATTCTGCCAAGCCTGAAAATAACACTAGTTCCTCTTGAAAATCTCTGTGGTTATGTTACCTAAGAATATCTATAGACAAAGCAGCTGCAGAATTTTAATTGGTTTCCTGTATAAACAACAACAACAACAAAAACCACCACCGACAACAACAACAAAAACAACAGCAACAAAAAAACAACAGTAGGTCCATGGTGAAGTAAGTTTGGCAAATGTTTAGTTATACAAAATAAAATTGATTTTTTTTTACTATGAGACAATAAAAATTCTTAGAGCATCTCATGGACGTGGAGCTTAGGAGAATATTATCCTTTAGAAGATTCCTGAATCCAAATAAATTTCTTCAATTTTGTGTCTCAAAGGATTGACATTTCCATACATGGAAGGCCCCCGTATTAAAGAGGACTTAACCCTTTGCACTCGGATGTCCAGTGTGGATCATGTCGAGTGGATAATGAGAAAGAGAAAAAAGCAAGCGAGTACAAAGGGTTAGTTTCATCCCGTCTTGAGCTTGCTTCTGAGTTTCCGGATAATCTCTCTGTTTCTAGCTGACTACCTGCTTAGGCCAACATGAGTCAAACAGCCTCAAGAAAATGGGCCATTGCTTCCTTGAGAAATTTAATACCCAAATTCTATTGCTGTCCTTGAACTGTGGTCTCTGGTTTCCTGCCACCAATAAGTAGGCCACCGGTGGGACCTGAAGAATCCTGTCATGACACACAGATTCCCACGGTGGCGGTCCCTGGCTGCGTCACCCAACCTACAGATAATGTCCCTGCACCTGCCAAACGGGCCCACGTTCCCTCACTTCCAGAGTAAGGAACACATCTAAGTGCTCACGCTCTGGCAGAGAGACGCCCTTGATAATGCACACTTTTTTATGGAGTTTCTAGAATAATAAACGGTCCAACAGAGAAGTCAAACAAACATAAGACATTTAGTGTGGAATGGCCAAACATGCCATATTAACCCTTTGCACTCGCTTGCTTTTTTCTCGGTTCCTTTATTCTACTCGTGATTTCATTTTTTAAACACCCCAGGTTTTACAAAGCGCGGCAGTAGAACAAAAAACCGGAGTTTCTTTTCATACAAACTTATTTATTTGGATTTTTTTTTATATCTCACATTATTGAGACATTCAAAGAGTCATTTTAATCTCTGTCATTTTTCACGGTGTGATATTTTTTGAAACATTCACCCACATGAAGACTTGGTTTACATTCACGTGTTTTGCAAATATAAATCGTCTCTCTTCTTCCTGCTTTGATTTTTCTGTTAGAACAAACGACATGATCTTTGTGTTTTTTGTTAGGGGGAGGTGTGATTGCATGGAGCTTTCCATCTGAACGTTGCTCTAAGTCAGTGGATGATAATCCACCCCTGGGAGTTAGTGGACCGTCTCTGCATTTACATTTTACTTGTCCTTTCGTGCTAATGAAAACAAGAGAAGATACTGGAAAAATAGACAAAAATTCTCCTCCCCCCCCACCCCCCGCGGTGACACTACATGTTGAGTGTGGCTCCATATACGAGCTGCCACCGATGCCAACCGTGTCGGGTCACTCTCGGCATCCCAGTGCGAAGGGTTAACCTTGAAGGTACTCAGGCTTCCAGCTCTGGCATTGACATGAATCACTTTCTAGAACCCAAGACAAGGCTTGATGTGGCTAATGGAAGATTATATTTCGTGATACCATGCAATAAAATCTCACAGGATTCAAGGCATCAGTGTACCTTCTTGCCAGGGGGTCAGCAAAAAAAAAAAATTCCCGCTATTGATCTGGCATTAAAAAATCAGTCGGCTTCATTTCTTTGTGAACAGGTAGCCTTTGCCTGCTGAGCCCCAGCTGTTCTTTCCTTCTCTCTAATGACAACACGAAGAAATAAACAGACTATTCAAACAGAGCCCTTCACATTACACTAGCTGAATAAACAGTGGGGCACAGGTCTCTTCTCCCAAGCTCTGCCTCAGCTTGTCAAAGATGAGAGGGAGGAAGACCTGGCTTATAAATCCTATTAGAATAGTTAAACAAACACGAAATAACTTCCCTGAAGATCACTGTTTAAAAGAAAGAAAAAATGAACAATGTGTCTTTTCATTGTAGATTTGGGGGCAACCAAAGAAGCCCCCGATAAATCTTTGAGATTCAGGTGTTACGTGCAATCATAAAAGAAAAAAAAAAGAAAGAAAGAATTGACCATTTTATGAGCAGCATCCAGAGGTAATGGATAAAAGTTCTGCAGAGTTTCAGCAGGCTGTAGAAATAGCACAAACCAATCCAGCGAAAGCGGAGCGTGTCTTCCATAGCTATCTTTGGTTTGGGAATATTTTGGAATGAATTTTAGCCCTACTTAATCTGCCCTTCATGATTGGAGGCTCAACCTCCAGTGTAGACCGGCTCTTGCCGAGTGGGAGGCTGTTCTGAGCTAGAATAACTGCCTGTAGCGGACTGCAGATATATTAAAACAATCATTAGCGCTTCGACCAGCCACGTTCTTGCTAGCAAGGTGCCACCACACAGAGACAGGGAAGAGGACCTCAGCCACAAGCCCCACCGCCTCAGAACTGTGGCTCTCAAACGTCTCAGCGGCTTCTACACGTTGCCGGTGCAGTCACCAAAACTTGAGTTTTCTGGCATTAAATTAGAGACCATCTCAAGGAAAAGTCTAGAGGAAGTTCTATGCAACATGTATTAGTCGGGATTCTTTTTGACCAAAAAAAAAAAAAAAAGAACGGAAGGATTTCCATCTCAGAACGAGAAAAGCCCAAAATAAGCAGAGAGAGGCGGCCTGACTTTACTCAAAGTGTCCATTCCTGTGTGTCGCCCGTGTGGCCAAAGGTTACCATAGTGACCATAATTAATCTGGCTGGAAGACTGGTTGGGTGGACCCAAAACCACGGCCTCTACGTATTGAATTGGCAGGGCAGAGAACTCAGGTCTACAAAGTGTAATTAGCCAAGTGCACCCTGCATCGGGGTTCTTAGAAGATCGATACTGCTTGGCTTTGGCGTGAATAATTTCTTTTCTCCTCTTAGGAAGACAGCTCACCACCCTCAACGTGCCAAAGTGAGGGTCTTCACTCGCCCATTGCTGGGCAGGCTGCGCCATGTTGTTTTCCCGGTTGTGTAGCAGCAGGTTTGCTGAAACCCCACCTTCTCTCCTTACTGCTTTTGTTGGTGCCTTCTACTGGCTTTCCCCAAAGCAGATTGTGAGACAAGAATCTCCATGTAGACGGATTCTCCGAGAGATGGTCCCTGGGAAGCACCATCAGGGGAGTGGAAGAAAGTAGACAGGGAGGTAAGAAAGCTACTGCAAGGAATACTCATCAGCATGCTCCTAGCTTCACGCAATTGCCCGAGGCCTCTGGAAGGAAGGCACATGGGGCATGCCTGAGTCTTCCCGCGTCGGCGGAAGGAAGCTGGGTCATGTCTCCTCCAGCTCCCACTCGTCACTGGCTGAGGCTGGTCCTGGAGTCAGTAACTCCCTGGTACTTCCGGGCTGCTCCGTGTGCCTTGAAGTGCAGAGCGGAAGGCGTGTGCAACACAACAGCCTCAGCACGTGAGTGCAAGAAGGCTGAATGGCTGAGGACAGCGGTTTCCGCCGACACCAGCAAGGCGCATTCATGATGGCATGCATTCATTTATTCGGCAACTGCTTACTAGGCTCTTAACCCTTTGCACTCGGATGTTGGGTGTGACTTGACACGGTTAGCAAAAATTACAGAGATTAAAATGACTCTTTGAATGTATCAATACTTTGAAATATATAAAAAAAAATCCAAATAAATAAGTTTGCATGAAAAGAAACTCCGGTTTTGTATTCTACTGCCGCGCTTTGTAAAATCTGGGGTATTTAGAAAAATTAAATCCCAAGGAGAATAAAGGAATTGAGAAAAAAGCAAGCGAGTGCAAAGGGTTAATTATTGATAGGTAGTGGGTACTCTTCTAAATAGGGGTCCTCAAACTTTGTAAACAGGGGCCAGTCCACTGTCCCTCAGACCGTTGGAGAGTGCGCACTGTGGGCCCGGGACGAGCCGGCTGCTAAGCAGGACAGGCAGCGGCGGCAAAAACAACACCCGGCGGGCCGGATAAATGTCCTCGGTGGGCCGCATGCACATTTCACCAAATAAAGCACTTACTCCAGTTTAATTACAGTGTGTGCTGGCAAAAAGAAAAAAAAATGCCCCAAAGGGACTCACAGTTTATGGCTTTCCACCCTGAAATTGTAGTGGGTCACTTTCTTGGGAAAACTCAGACAGACTCATTTTTTTCCAAAAACAAAGAAAGAAGGAAAAAAAGAAGAAAGAGAAATCTCCACATCCTTCAGATAACTGAGAAGTTCCCAGGAGGAATACATCGTCCAGATAAAACTCAAGGGCACTCTACCTCTGGAAGGACAGTTAAGAAATGCTGGATATATTTGAGGACCGTAGTTTGAGGGCCCCTGTTTAATCTAGGTGCTGGAAATACACTGAGGGACAAAACAAAGATTACAGTCTTATTTAACACCCAGCACAAATAGGCTGGGCGGATTCCACGGGGGGCGCTACCGTGTTAATACTCCCGTTCTCTGCCCCAGCTTCAAACGTGGCCCTTAATGTTAAGAGCAGTAGTGACAGGTCATCAGCTTCCTCACCACCGTCCAGCTGAGTTGAGGTTGAGGACCCAGTAATGAACTTGAATGAGGAATGGGAACAATCAAGACAGGTATAGGAAAAGAGTCTAGTTTCAACGACTCAACGGTGAGCTAGGTTTTGCTTATAAAATTCTCTGAGGGCATCTTCTTGGTGGTGGCTTGGGTTCAGGTGCACTGCAGAGTTGCCTCTTGTAATTCCTGAAGTCCGAGTGGGGCGTGTAGCTGGGGACTCACCGGGCATTGCTGATTTCGAACATGCCCTGCAGAGACCAACTCAATCTCCATGGCGAACACAGATTAGTCTGCCTCCCAAGTAGCACAGAATTCTATTTTATCTACATTGGCAGGGTCGAGCAGAGTATTTGCCAAAACTCCAGGCATGGGGCATTATCTGTAAAAACCTTAGCGTACCCTCAAGTACTGCTTTAAATTGACAATTATACTCAGATGGAAAGTAACAAACCATGTGGTTTGAGCGAAAGACGAGTTATACCTATTCCTAAATGTAAACGAGTAAAGCCATTTTGCATCATACACTGAACATTGATGAACCTGATTTGGAACTTGCTAGAAGGCAACTTTATCTGTTCTGATTATCTGTAACACTTGGCGTCTCCCACCGCAGGGCAGGGAGTCCGACGCCACGGGCATTGCTTGGCGGTGAGGGCTCCATCTAACTCAAGGCTTAAGTAGTCCTGGGGAATCGGGGTGCGTCTGGCACGCTCGATGGCAGGTGAGCAAACGTACGCGGCACAAGCCCTTAAGAGACATCCGTATCTGGTCACATCTCACTCCTGCGCTGGACCTGACTGAGCCTCAGAATCCTTCATAGCACGGCTCTCCAGACAGCAGTGAGGAGTCTCGTGGAACCGACACTCAGGATGAAGCCTATGACATCCACGATAAACTCACAGAGCCTGGCCCCCTCAGGGCTACTCTGCCCCCTGAAAGAGACAGAGACAGACAGACAGAGAGAGGGGGGAGAGAGAGAGGAGGAGAGAGGAGAGAGAGAGGAGAGAGAAGAGAGACAGAGGGAGGAGAGAGAGAAGAGAGAGAGGATTGAGAGAGGAGAGAGAAGAGAGACAGAGGGAGGAGGGGAGAGAGAGAGATAGAGAGAAGCGACGGAAGAGAGAGAGAAGACAAGGAGAAGAGGAGATGGAGGGAAGAAGAAAGAAGCTTTTAAGCAAGTACTTCTTCCTTTGTTCTCTGCACATTTCACTGGATGAAGCACTTACTCCAGTTCAATCACAGTCTGTGCTGGCAAAAACCAAACAACAACAACAACAAAAACATGCCCCAAAGGGGCTCACAGATTAAGACTTCCCACCTTGAAATTGTAGTGGGTCACTGTCTTGGGAAAAATTGGATGGATGGACAGACAGACGGGGGAGAGAGGGAGAGAGGGAGAGAGAGGGAGAGAGTGGGAGAGAGAGAGAAAAGGGAGGGAGGGAGGGAAAGAAAGAAAAAGGAAGGAAGGGAAGGAAAGGAGAGGAGAGGGGAGGGGAGGGGAGGGGAGGGGAGGGGAGGGGAGGAGAGGAGAGGGGAGGAGAGGAGAGGGGAGGGGAGGGGAGGGGAGGGGAGGGGAGGAGAGGGGAGGGGAGGAGAGGGGAGGGGAGGAGGAGGGAGGGGAGGGGAGGGGAGGAGAAGGGAGGGGAGGAGAGGAGGGGAGGGGAGGGGAGGAGAGGGGAGGGGAGGAGAGGGGAGGGGAGGGGAAGGGAGGGGAGGAGGGGAGGGGAGGGGAGGGGAAGGGAGGGGAGGAGGAGAGGGGAGGGGAGGAGGAGGGAGGGGAGGGGAGGGGAGGAGAAGGGAGGGGAGGAGAGGAGGGGAGGGGAGGGGAGGGGAGGGGAGGGGAGGGGAGGGGAGAGGAGAGGAGAGGAGAGGAGAGGAGAGGAGAGGAGAGGAGAGGAAAGGAGAGGAGAGAGAGGAGAGGAGAGGAGAGGAGAGGGAAGGAATCTCCATATCCTTAAGATAACAGAAGTTCCCAGGAGGACTCAATGGTCCAAATACAGCTCCAGGGCACTCTACCCCTGGAAGGATAGTTGAGAAACACTAGATGTACGAGATGGATTAAAATTCCAAATACCATCTTTCCCCAACTCTTTCCATATTTCCTCCTCCGGTCCCGACTTCAGGAAGCACGCCCCCTTGCTGGGTCGCCGATGGCTGTGCTCGGCTCCCGTCGAAGCCCAGGGCACTCTGGGTGGGACACAGTCGCCCAGCCCATAATTTTCTCCGGAGCTCTGTGAAGGTTTCCATTGTGCAGCAACCTCTCGGGGTGACCCAGACCATCGCTCACCTGGTACAGATGAGCCTGGCTGTGAACGAGGCCGCGGGTTAGAGCCAAGCGTGATCCATTAGTGCATCTTGTTGGTCTCATGGGACAAAAGCCAAACTGTTTCTCTGGAGAGTTTTCTTGAAGGTTTATTTTTCCCAAGTCTAACTTGAAGTCGCATTCCGAGTCGTGCAGCCCCCACCAGCCAGCGATTAGTCGTTTTAACACAGCGACAACAGCCAGCAGGAAGGCAAGCTGGATCAACACGCGGCATTACCCGGTTTTATACGACAAGCTCGTTTCCAACATTACTTGTTTTTATAAACTTGAGTTAGGATGACTTTCCTCACTGCCCTTAATTAATACGGAAAGCTTAATATGCACTTTCCCCCCCATCAATCTGGCACTAAAAAAAAAAATGCCGAATTGCTTTTGCAGTAATTTGAAAGAAGAGTTTGGGGCTATTAGGAGAAATTCACATCAGGTATTTCTCTCCCTGGCCTACTTATATTTTTCAAAGTGAAGGGATATTTCAAAGAAAGAAAAAAAAACACTTGGGGTGCTCCAGGTGTCTGCCCCATCTAAAGTCCTATTTTTTCGATTTTCTACACAAAGAAGCCTTACGGTACATTTTAATAATGCAACTTGAAATATATTTTGAAAGGGGAAACAAGTCCTAACCTGACCCACTGGAGAACAATGCCTCACGTAGGTTCTTGGATGAAAATCTGGCTGTAGGGTCCCTTTCTTTCGTCTCCCGGGTAATGATTTCACAGATTTGGGAGGTTTATAGGGAATGTGTACTGGCCTTTCAGGTAAAAAGTATGAAGCTCTGACTCTTCCAGGAAATCTGGAAGGAGCAGAGAATATAAAGTTATCAGGTGGCCTCCAATATCGAACCAGAGATTCTGCAGGTCACCTACAGGGCTGAATATCCCAAATTTACCTTCGTTAAAAATGCAGAAACAGCTTGAGAATGTATCTGACTGTACCCTTTAAAAGTAGCATCAAAAATTTAAGAAGCTCCATGAATCACTGTCCCACCTCTCTATCCTTTGGGATTTTTTTTTCCCTATCTCTTATGCCCTGATAGAATCTATTTGTTGGTTTTCGCGTAACAAGATCGAATAAAGCAAAATCGTGCAAATAGTCTTAATCTGTACCCCCATAATATGCCGAAATAAAAAATAAATAAAAATAAAAATAGTCTTTTTTTGATGAATAGTCCTTTACCTAAACATTTATAATCACAGCATCTCTCGAATTCATGCATTTATTCACTCAATTCATCCAGCTGTCTGCTTATTCATTCATTCGTTTCTTCATTCAGGCATTTTCTGAGCTCATTCTAAGTGTCAGGCACTCTTTTAAACAGTGAGGACACACATGTCCCCTATTCTCATGAGCTTACAGTCTATTGGAGAAGGTGGATTCTAATCGAATAATCACATATGCATGAGGGTTCCAAACTGAGATAAAGACCTTGAAATAAAGGAGCAAACACCTGAGAAATCAGGGCAGTCTTCCCGGAGGAGGAGGTACCTGAGCCAAGAGCTTCAGCATCAGCAGAGGTTAAGTAACGAAGAGTAGGACAGTCACTCCAAGACAGGGGGTGCTATGCGTTTAAGACCTAGTGCAGGCCGGGCGCGGTGGCTCACGCCTGTCATCCTAGCACTCTGGGAGGCCGAGGTGGGCAGATTGCTCGAGGTCAGGAGTTCGAGACCAGCCTGAGCAAGAGTGAGACCCCGTCTCTACTATAAATAGAAAGAAATTAATTGGCCAACTAATATGTATATATATAGAAAAAATGAGCCAGGCATGGTGGCGCATGCCTGTAGTCCCAGCTACTCGGGAGGCTGAGGCAGGAGGATCGCTTGAGCCCAGAAGTTTGAGGTTGCTGTGAGCGAGGCTGACACTACGGCACTCCATTTAACCTGGGCAACACAGTGAGACTCTGTCTCAAAAAAAACCAAAAAAAAAAAACCTAGAGCAGCGGGGAGGCACTAGGCAAAGTCCTGAAAGCAAGGGACGAGGGACAGGCGCTATTTGCGGGCGACTCTGAGACAGTCTCCCGCCCACGTGGAGCATGCGTGACCCAGGCCCGTGCACACGGATGAGCAACTGCCTCGCTCTCCAAACCAGGCGTCCTCAAACCACAGCCCGCGGGCCGCACGCGGGTGTTTCTGCCCGTTTGTATTTTTTTACTTCAAAATGAGGTATGTGCAGCGTGCATAACAATTTTTTCATAGTTTGTTTTTCTTTTCCTTTCTCTAACTATAGTCCGGCCCTCCGACGGTCTGAGGGACAGTGGACTGGCCCACGTGTTGAAAAAGCTTGGGGACCCTGCTCGGGAGTCTCTGGATTGCCCCCCCGGGGGCAGCGGGGTGGGTGGGCCTGGTGGCGGGGATCTTGCCTTAGGCCTGTGGACTCGGGCGTTAGGAAGGTTCCCCGTAGGAGCGGATCTGAAATGCCCAGGAAGGGGGGAAATCCACGAACGGTGATCTCCTCCGCCTTCCAGTGGCTTCCTGGCCGGAAAGGCAGATCAAGACGTGTGCGCGGCTCTGCCCGTATCTTAGCACATGATTCTTCTTTTCTTCTTTTTTTTTTACAAGCAGGCATTATGAGACTTTGATTCCCGGGAAAACGTTGAGAAGATGGTAGACATCCTTTTCTTTTCTTTTTTTTTTTATTTTAGCATATTATGGGGGTACAAGTGTTAAGGTTATGTATATTGCCCGTGCCCCCTCCCCTGAGTCAGAGCCTCAAGAGTGTCCATCCCCCAAACGTTGCACATCTCACTCGTTGTGTTTGTATACACCCCTCCCCTCCTCCCCCTCCCACCTGCCTGACACCCGATAGATGTTACTCCTATGTGTCCACTGAGGTGTTGATCCGTTAACACCAATTTGCTGGTGAGTCCATGTGGTGCTTGTTTTTCCATTCTTGAGATACTTCACTTAGCAGAATGGGCTCCAGCTCTATCCAGGAAAACACAAGAGGTGCTGGATCACCGTTGTTTCTTAGAGCTGAGTAGTGCTCCATGGTGTACATGTACCACATTTTACTAATCCACTCATGGATTGATGGGCACTTGGGTTGTCTCCACAGCTTTGCGATTGTGAATTGTGCTGCTATAAACATTCGAGTGCAGGTGTCTTCTTTGTAGAGTGTCATTGGATCTTTGGGGTAGATGCCCAGCAGTGGGATTGCTGGATCCAATGGTAGATCCACTTGTCTCGCTTTGATGTGTTTGCTGGGTCAGCTCTGCAGAGGGTGAAACGGCTTTGAGTCCAAGCCTTTTTCAGAGCCCTGGGAAGGAAAGTTAGGTCTTGGCTTCGGTTCTTCTTGGAGTGAGACGCCGTTTGCTCTTCCATGATCAGGTTCCCGTTCACTCCAACAACACGGAGGTGAGAAGTGACAAAGGGAGGCAAGAGTCACTCTGGATAACTATTAATACCTTACCAGGACACTATAAGGCAGGGGTCCTCAAACTTTGCAAACAGGGGGTAGTCCACTGTCCCTCAGACCGTTGGAGAGTGCGCACTGTGGGCCCGGGATGAGTCGGCTGCTCAGCAGGACAGGCAGCGGCGGCAGAAACACCTGGCGGGCCAGATAAATGTCCCTGGTGGCCTGCGTGTGGCCCTTGGGCCGTAGTTTGAGGACACCAGCTATAAGGTCTCTGAGGGCTGGGCTCGTTAGGGTCTGCGACAGTGAAATACAGCATCAGAGAACCTTCTATGCTGCAGAACAATTCTCTTCTGCAGTCTACAAGTAAAAGGAATGAGGTGAGAGCTCACCACGTCCCTGGAACAAGAAGCGCCACATTCACCTCCCTCCCTCTGTTCATTTGCACACAACTTTGTGGTAAACAAATCGCACGCAACTTCCCAGATACCATTATCTCACAATGCCACGCTCCTCTCCACAAACATCAGAGGGTGGAAGACGAGGACAGACAGACAGACAACAGAGGCTGTCTCCCCACTCAGCAGGGTTTCCTCTGGACATAGAGAACTCCATCTCCAGTGCAACGTGCAAAGGAGAGTCGAGGACGCGTGCACACCCTAGCAGAGGCTTGTTCTTTGCCGCTGCTGTGGTTTTTAACTTTTATTAGGAAATGATAAAAATAAAAAAACCAAAAACTCACACTTTTATGAAGGCTTTTTAGGTGGTCATTTTTTTTAAAAGACATCAGCTAAAATATAACCATGGATGATTGTAATTTCTTTCTTTCTTTTTTTGAGACAGAGTCTCACTCTGTTGCCCAGGCTAGAGTGAGTGCCGTGGCGTCAGCCTCGCTCACAGCAACCTCAATCTCCTGGGCTCAAGCGATCCTCCTGCCTCAGCCTCCCGAGTAGCTGGGACGACAGGCATGCGCCATCATGCCCGGCTAATTTTTTCTACATATTTTTAGTTGGCCAATGAATTTCCTTCTATTTATAGTAGAGATGGGGTCTTGCTCTTGCTCAGGCTGGTCTCGAATTCCTGACCTTACGCGATCCTCCGGCCTCGGCCTCCCAAAGTGCTAGGATGACAGGCGTGAGCCACCGCGCCCGGCCTGCAATTTCTGACAGTATCTTTTTCTGTGTTTTCCAAAGTGTCTGCAATGAGCAAGTGCCGTGTTTGTAATCAGAAAAGAGACTATGGAAATCTCCCAGATGAGGCGCCTGGACTTGCTCTCAGACAGCCGCCTGGCATCACAGGAGCCAGAGAAGAACGCCAGCGTGCTCAGCGCCATGGCCCTTTGCTGCCTCAGTCCTGAGGGAGTCTGCTTCCTGGGGATTTTCATCAGTTACTAGGTCAGCAACATCGGCTGTTAAATGAGCAAATGTGAAGCCTCAAAATATAGGCAGAGAAAGCATATTGCTCTGAATTAAACAGAGAGTCGTGTTTCGAGTCACACAGAAGCAGCTAAGGGGAACCAGCTCCCACGTGCCAGACCTCGATCTGTTGGAAAACTGCTGCTCCTCATCTTTGCTCCTGAATTTCAGAGCATTTCGTCTTTGCGAACACTTTTTACCATTGTCGCATCGTGATAGGTCTTGGCTGATACTCTGCGAAGAAATAATTAATAGTAACCCACAGCAGGCAAAAGCAGACAGGGCAAGAGGAGCACAGAGCCATGGTGCTATGTGGTTCAATGGCCACTTGGGGAAAAAGAAAAAAGCAAACAAACAAAAAAGGGGTTTTATAGATCGAAGTGGTTTAACAAATGACACTTACGTGATCTATTGACATGTTAGAACAGCAGCAAGACTGCTCACTTATTAAGTCATTTTTGAAATAGTCATTATAGAGCTCTGGCCATAAATCAAGAACAAAAGATTCCAGGGAATAATTTTTATGAAAAAAACAAAATAGAAACACATAGTAAATGTGGAGAGAAGGCGTTTGGAGTTGAACAGGGTGATCGTTTACATTTTCCAGTTGTCTCTCCTGGAAATAATCATCGCAGAAGTTCAAACCTTCAAAATCAAGGTGAGCTATTTTGGGTGAAGGTGAGGGTTGGCTTTGGCGGACTGCCGGCTTCATGAGGTCAGGGCCACGTGTGTTGTATTTTGCAGTGTGCGGGGAAGGCCAGCTATGTGCATCTCAGCAGGTGCTCCATACGCTGCTACTAAATGAAGGGCTGGAAGATATTGTGCAGCACTCTCTGATTTTGCAAACAGAAAACCGCAGCCTTCCTGAATTTAATCTTACAGAGTAGAGCCCAATACCGTACAGACTCTTAATGACACTTTAGTATTTAGAAGATGGACTGAGATCTTCTCCAGATAGAAAGATATCTCAGCCAGTGTTTCCTCTGTGTGTTTGGCTTGATTTGGCGCGCAATGTAAGTGATCCTGATGGATGTCTAGGTTCTACTGGGTTCCACAGCAATTCTTCAACTAATGGGATCTTGCATTTTCTCCTATGAACTACACTTTTTTTTTTTTTTTTGAGACAGAGTCTCACTTTGTTGCCCAGGCTAGAGTGAGTGCCGTGGTGTCAGCCTCGCTCACAGCAACCTCTAACTCCTGGGCTCAAGCGATCCTCCTGCCTCAGCCTCCCAAGTAGCTGGGACTACAGGCATGCGCCACCATGCCCGGCTAATTTTTTCTATATATATTAGTTGGCCGATTGATTTCTTTCTATTTTTATAGTAGAGACGGGGTCTTGCTCTTGCTCAGGCTGGTTTCGAACTCCTGCCCTTAAGCAATCCGCCCGCCTCGGGCTCCCAGAGTGCTGGGATGACAGGTGTGAACCACCGCGCCCGGCCTCTGTACCACACTTCATTCCAAATTCACCTGCCTCACCCTGGCTCTTATTACAATCTCAAGCAGATAGGTATATTATTACCCCAGTCTTTGTTTCATCCTATTTGCTGCTGCAGGTTGTTCTCTCGGAAGTTTCTTTTATCTCAGTCTATTCCTCATCCTTTCAACGGGGCCTGGATGCTTTCTGAATTAAATTTCCGACAGCAAACCTTGGCACTTGATCAGACCCTCTTTACGATCAGGCTCCAAACCTGCTTATCGGGGGGCTTATCTCGCTCCTTTTCTTTCCATATATCAGCCAAGATGTGCAACTCGCTGCTGCTTAGGCCCCTGCTGGCCTTTTGGTGGAGAAAGAACACACACACGCATACAACACACACACACAGAGAGAGAGAGAGAGATACAGAGTCCTGAGTCCCTGGATCAAGCCGTACCTGAAGCCAGCCCTTGCCTTGGACCTCTTTAATTTTATGACCCCAATACATTATCCATTTACTTTAGTCACTTGAGGTTTTCCATCACTTGCAACTGGAAGAGTTTTCATGTATTCAGGGAAGAGAAGATGAGGGAAAGAGGGAACATAAGAAAAGGGAGGGTAAAAGGGAAACGGAGGAAGAAAACAGTGAACAATTTGCCCAAAGTCATAATACCGGCCAGGCTAGGATAAGAATGCAGAGCGTGAAGCTGAAATTCCACAACTCTTTTCCCTACTACGTCCCTGCAGAAATTAGTGCTATGAGCCACTGCCACACACAGTTACTCTGAAGGTTAACAGTGAGAACCAACCTGTCACCAAGATTCCACAGGTATAATAAGGTATATATTTGCCTTATATTCTGCCCTCCTGGTGTTGCCCATTTAAAATTGCCTTTATAATTAAGCTTACCAAGGGGTAAGAGCAGGCGTCCTCAAACTACGGCTCTCGGGCTGCATGCGGGTGTTTTTACCCATTTTTGTTTTTTTTTACTTTAAAATAAGATATGTGCAGTGTGCATAGGAATTTGTTTATAGTTTTTTTTAAAAACTATAGTCCGGCCCTCCGACGGTCTGAGGGACAGTGAACTGGCCCCCTGTTTAAAAAGTTTGAGGACCCGTGGGTAAGAGGTTGCAGTTTTAATCTATAGAAACACTTGTGCTAAAATCAATGTGTAGAACATTTCGATCGGATTGATGGGCACTGTCTCCGCTAAAATCACATTATTTCCCTGCTAATGCTTCTTTAGAAGTGTATACCGGCCAGGTGTGGTGGCTCACGCCTGTCATCCTAGCACTCTGGGAGGCCGAGGCGGGAGGATCACTCGAGGTCAGGAGTTCGAAACCAGCCTGAGCAAGAGCAAGACCCCGTCTCTACTATAAATAGAAAGAAATTAATTGGCCAACTAATATATATAGAAAAAATTAGCCGGGCATGGTGGCACATGGTGGGCCTGTAGTCCCAGCTACTTGGGAGGCTGAGGCACGAGGATTGCTTGAGCCCAGGAGTTTGAGGTTGCTGTGAGCGAGGCTGATGCAGCAGCACTCTAGACCAGGCAACAGAGTCAGTCTCTGTGTCAAAAAATATATATGTATTATATTTATGTATCAAAATATTATATTCTGGGCCCGGCGTGGTGGCTCACGCCTGTAATCCTAGCACTCTGGAGGCCGAGGCGGGTGGATTGCTCGAGGTCAGGAGTTCGAAACCAGCCTGAGCAAGAGCGAGACCCCGTCTCTACTAAAAATAAAAAGAAATCAATTGGCCAACTAATATACATAGAAAAAAATTAGCCGGGCATGGTGGCACATGCCTGTAGTCCCAGCTACTCGGGAGGCCGAGACAGGAGGATCGCTTGAACCCAGGAGTTGGAGGTTGCTGTGAGCGAGGCTGACGCCACGGCACTCACTCTAGCCTGGGCAACAGAGTGAGACTTTGTCTCAAAAAAAAAAAAAAAAAAAGAAAAACCAGAAACATATACCAACACTGCATCAGGATTTTCCAAAAACAGCAACGATGCCATTATGCACAGAGACTGGATCAGACAGCCACCATCAAAGCACAAGGCAAATATTAATATTTTTATCCTTGAACTCGGAGTGCCTATTACGCACCGGCCAGAGCTTTGCCCACAGAACAAGCTGCTTGGCGCCTGCCGGATTCTCTCGGCCTCCCAGTGCTGTGAGCAGAGCCGACAGAAGCCAGGCACAGCAAAGAGCTGCCGTCGTGGGGCAGACACTGCCGTGCAACGAGTCACAGAACAGAGAGAGCACGCGACATGCACCGGCACAGCTTTGCAACAGCGGCTGCGCGCAGACTCAGTTGGAAAGTAACAAGTCGGGTAAAAGCAGTCCGGCAGTCCACAGGCCGGCCGCAGGGAGGCCACAGGGAGGCCGCAGGGAGGCCGCAGGGAGGCCGCGGGGAGGCCGCGGGGAGGCCGCAGGGAGGCCGGAGCCCTGAAATTAAATGCAACATTTTGTGCGTGCGTGAATTTTCCCGTGGAAAAAAGTCCACGGCTTTCAAATGCTTAAAAGACTCTATGACCCCCTACACCAACCCCTAGAATTTAATGAGTTGGCTGCATTTAATGAAATGTATGGCCCTAATTGTCACCCCCCAAAGAGTGCAAAGGACTCTAGCGGCTCTTTGTATGCTTATTCAAAGGGAAATGATTAGCACGGAAGCTTAGTGGGTACGAGACAGGAGAATAGTCAATGTGTGGGAATGCCCCAGGTGTGGAAGGCACCCCCGTAAATCACCGGTTAATTAAGAGCAGCAGCTCGCGGAATTAATTCCATTGCCAGAATTTGTCCACAGTGAGATCCAGAAGCCACCCGATGGCCGGCAGGTGATCCTGAGGTTGGTGACATCACAGGACTGTGTACTGCCACCAGGCTCAGTGGTCTTCGGAATACGAAAAGGAGCCAAGAAAATCCACATGACGACAACGCCTACAGACAAGGTCATCCCGAGCATGTCGTTTTCTAGTTTCCCGCTGCGGCAAAGATGCGCAGAGCTGAGGCTCCGCACGTGGTGAAGCCACGGCCACGTCCAAAAAGAGCATCGTGGGTTGCCGACTCCATTCCAAGCACTGCGATCAACACTGGCTCCTTTGCCGTCTGGACTGAACAACCCGGCGTGAGGAACGCATTCAGTGTAGGAGTGAAAATCACGCCAGGTGCACAGAGGCAGTGGCAATTATTTAGGGGAAGGTTAACACATTTTCTTCCAACTTCTACAAGGTTTCTAGGTAGGGGAAGAAGTAGAGAATGAATCCAAACCGCAAGACAAGACTGAAAGAGGACTAGGCCGGGCGCAGTGGCTCACGCCTGTCACCCTAGCACTCTGGGAGGCCGAGGCGGGAGGATCGTTCAAGGTCAGGAGTTCAAGACCAGCCTGAGCAAGAGCGAGACCCCGTCTCTACTAAAAATAGAAAGAAATTAATTGGCCAACTAAAAATATATAGAAAAAATTACCTGGGCACAGTGGCGGATGTCTGTAGCCCCAGCTACTCGGGAGGCTGAGGCAGGAGGATCTCTTGAGCCCAGGAGATCGAGGTTGCTGTGAGCGAGGCTGACGCCACAGCACTCTAGCTTGGATGACAGAGTGAGACTCTGTCTCAAAAAAAAAAAAAAAAAGGACCAAAGGGCAAAGATTTCAGGGAAACAGTCAGTTGGTTTGAAAAAAAAGAAAGATGGAAAATGAAAAAGAAAAAACGCAAACTCTTCTAACTTGGCTTATGCAGCAATGCAGTGAAACAGATGGGAAACAGGCAGGCATTACCGGGGAATCTGACGTGCGTTTAAATATCGGATGCGCTACAGGTATGACTATAAAACAGGAAAGATGGGTTAGTACAAGATGGTTTTCCTAAAATATAAAGAAACAAGCTCTCAGTGAGTGACCCTTAAGAGCTAACGTTGGTTATACCATTGACAGACAAAACAAAGTGACGTTCACCAATCAACTCATCGCAAATCACATGCCGGTCCTATTAGTGTCACGACCTTGAGAGTTGGCACGTAGACTTCCTTAACCTAATGATCACGCTGAGCATAATCAATTAGGTTTGTAATTAAAATACCTAGCACACTGCCCCAGCCTGCCCCCACTTCTTAATAAGGCCCAAGTGACTATTGGGTGACAATATATGCACCTCTCTGCTCGTGGCTATCTTTCTATTTTTTAAAAAGCATTTCTATCATGTCTAATTTATTAAACCTTAAATCTCCTCCCTATTCGTAAGTTCCAGCAAAATTTAGTCAGGCTCCAACCAGAGCGTTAGGGGACCATCCGGACAGTTAGCGGTTCATTTCTCATTTCTCAGCTGGGTTTTCGAGCTGCCCCCGAGACTGCCTGCAGAAACCCGTTAGCCAGTTCTGCACAGACCACGAGGACATCTCCTTTATCCCTGTGCAAATTGCTTTCCTGTTTTCCCTGAAGTGAGCTGAAGGACGCAGCCAAGGCCGTCCTGATCACCCTGGCCTCCGGTGTGCCTGTCGCCCGAGCGCAGCCACGGCCAGGGGCTCAGGGGAGCCACCCACCGCGGCGGATGGGTGACAGGATGCTATGGGGCAGCTTTCTCCCAACCCGCTGGTGGCTTTGAAATTTAAAACAGGCAGCCTGACTTCAGGTTAGAGCTTCAGAAAAGGCGCGCAGGAGTCTAGGAGCCGCCACTGTGCATTTTGCAGAGCGGATACTGCCTGGCAATCCGCCAACGTGGAAAAGGCTAGAAAGTCAGAGACGCCAGAGCTCTGTGGCCACCTTCTTTCGAAAAGAAGGATTTTATTAAGCCAGGACCGAGGAGGGAGGACCTCATGTTCCTCAGAGAGATTCATCTACTAGATGGTGAAAAATGAATGCTCTGGGTAATTTCATTTTGAATTGATTTATTTCTAAATGGGGGGAGGAAATGGGCACTTGGCGAAGAAAGGAGAAAGCCAGTCTCTGGGAAGAGCCAGCTAGTCTCAGGTATAACCCAATTATTGGAACACAGGAAATAAGAGCACAGAAAGAGGGGTGCAAGGTCACCCGAGAAAGTCACCCCTCGCAATGAATACCTTCCTCCCCTCCTCCCCACAGACCCTCAGAAAAACCTACAGACGGGCCCATATTTCCAGTTTATTTCTGACACCTAAACTCAATCAAAGTTCACTTTTTAGAAATCCAATGGTTATTCTCAATGAGACTGCACAGCAAATTAAATCATAAATTTCTCCAATCCCGGCCCCGGTTGTCACATGCCTAAAATACAACTCGCCTCCCTCTGGGCATTTTATTTAAATCTCCCAGGCCAGCCTCCCTCCCTCTGAAGGGAGTTATGGGTTTGCTAATTTGCTAATGGGGCCACATGTAATTGTTTTCGAGCCGTATTTATGATTTTAGTGGATCTCACGACAATTGATAATAATCCATGGCTGTGCTCCCCAACTGACTCTTGGGTTTTCTCACAGTCGACAAATGGGTGAGTAGATTCATTTTTAATGTACTCAGCACGGCCTCCCACGGAGAGCCCTGCAAATATTAATAAAGGGCAAGGAATGATGGCGCTGGTGCACATACTTTATCTTGAAGAACTAGCCGCAGGATAAGATTTAATGCTTAAAAAAAAAGGGTTTAAGGTTACCTATATACGTAACCTTAACACTTGTACCCATATAATACGCTAAAAAAATAATAATAAAAGAGCATTTGCAAAGACACAAATGTTAATGAATGAAGCACAATCTCTAAATTTATAAGTGTAAAACGATCAGACATAATAAAATGGCTTACAAAAACAAGGACACCTTTGTCAATCTGCATTTGAAATGTATCCAAAAGGCCAATGGGAACTATGTTCTTAGCAAGCACCAATTACATCTCCATCATTCCTTTCTGTCCTATTCCCTTCCCTCTTCCCTCTGTCCCTCTCCCTCTCTCTCCTCCCCACAGCCCCTGTCACTCACACACATATATGCACACTCTTTCATTTCCCTTTTTTCTCTTTCTCTCTCTTCTCTCTTTCCTTCCCCACCTACCTCATTTACATTATTAGTATGCCAGAAAATGATAATGGTCTGGGTACCAGATGACGTCTAATTTTTCTAAAATTTGACCAAAACAAAAGCATTAGTTACAAAATTAAACTCAGAAAGAGGCAGTTGGGAGTTAAGCTCCAACAAGTGAACTCTGCAGCTTAGCAGACTCAGGGGGTACCTGAAACAAAGGAGGACCTTGCTCTTTGTTTACAGAGAATTTAATTTGTAAATTTAATAAATTTACAAATTTAAATGGGATTGAGCCAGGCTCTTTTGCTTGCAAACAACAAGGATCCCCCTTCCCCTCCTAGGTCTTCTTGTTCTGTTCCTCTACTTTCCCTTCCTGTGTTCTGCCATATTTAATGTTCTAAATAAAAAATTCAAATGCTCAAAGCCACAAGAAAAAAAAAAAAAAAAAAAGAAAAAAAAGAGGAGAATAGACTAACAGGGCCTATTTTGGGCGGCACCATCAACATTAAAGTTAATGGAATTACCGCATGGTCATGCACCAAAGAGAGCCCTTTGGGAATTAAGCTCTTCTAAGGCCATTGATTTGAAGATTTTCACTCGGAGAATTCCCATTGGCCTGGCATGGGTATTCAGACACGCAGAAGGACTTTAGAGATTGTTTACCCAAACCACCAGTTAAGCATATTAAGGAGCAACTATAAACTGAATATTATAGAGCAGGTGACCTGGTTGAGCGTGCCTTCCTGTTGAGAGTAGCAAAAGACCTAGCTCTCTGGGAAGCCGAGGCAGGAGGATCGCTCGAGGTCAGGAGTTCGAAACCAGCCTGAGCAAGAACATGACCCTGTTCTCTACTATAAATAGAAAGAAATTAATTGGCCAAATAATATATATAGAAAAAATTAGCCTGGCATGGTGGCGCGTGCCTGTAGTCCCAGCTGTTCGGGAGGCTGAGGCAGGAGGATTGCTTGAGCCCAGGAGTTGGAGGTTGCTGTGAGCTAGGCTGACGCCATGGCACTCACTCTAGCCTGGGCAACAGAGTGAGGCTCTGTCTCAGAAAAAAAAGAAAGGAAGTAGCAAAAGATTCCACTCTGCCTGGCTTAACCTTTTGCACTCGGATGTTGAGTGTGACTCAACACGGTTAGCAAAAATTATAGAGATTAAAATTATTCTTTGAATGCATCAATAATTTGAAATATAAAAAAATCCAAATAAATAAATTTGTATGAAAAGAAACTCCAGTTTTTTTACTCTACAGCCGCACTTTGTAAAATCTGGGGTATTAAAAAAATTAAATCTCGAGTAGAATAAAGGAATTAAGAAAAAAGCAAGTGAGTGCAAGTGCAAAGGGTTAAATAATAGAGGCCTTTAGGCCTTTTTTTTTTTTTTTTTTTGAGACAGAGTCTCACTTTGTTGCCCAGGCTGGAGTGAGCACCGTGGCATCAGCCTAGCTCACAGCAGCCTCAAACTCCTGGGCTCAAGCAATCCTCCTGCTTCAGGCTCCTGAGTAGCTGGGACTACAGGCATGCACCACCGTGCCCGGCTAATTTTTTCTATATATTTGTAGTTGGTCAATTAATTTATTTCTATTTATAGTAGAGACAGGGTGTCGCTCAGGCTGATCTCGAACTCCTGACCTCGAGCGATCCTCCCGCCTCGGCCTCCCAGAGTGCTAGGATGACAGGTGTGAGCCACCGTGCCTGGCCTAATAGAGGCCTTTATTGGATTGCCTAATTAGAACGTCTAGCGGTAGGGTAGGCTTCAGGGCTGGTTAACTCAACCGCCCAGTAATGTCACCAAGGAGCCAGCTTCTTGCTACCTCTGCCATTCCGGCCTCTGCGTCTGTTTCCTTACAAGGCAGGTTATCCTAGAAATCACAGATGGCTGCCAGCAACAGCCAGAGTTACCTGCTTCCTGACTAACTAGCTGTAGTGGAGGAAACATCCTTCCCCACAACCAATGTGCGGAAGTGCTCTATGATGTTGGGACCAACCATTTCCATAGTCAAGCAATTCCCATACTCTAGGTATCTTAGAAAAGGATTAATGAAAATTCATCACTGTGGTAGACAGAATTGACTCAGACCAGAATTGAGAATACAATAATATTCCTTGGGCCAAATCCGGCCCACCATCTGTTTGTACAAATAAAGTTTTATTGGAACACCACCATGCCCATTTGTATAAATTCTCTTACATACATTCCATGACTGCTTTTGTCATAATTATACAAAGGGAGTTGTATAACTATTACAAAGACCATCTTTTGGCTCTTAAAAACTGAAATGTCTTCTCTCTGGTCTTTTACAAGAGATGTTTGCTTGCAATCTGTGGCTTACACCAAACGAGATCCGCACGTGGAGCTGAAGATAGGTTCAAATTCGTCCCAACTTCTTGTTTGCTACGTAATAAGGGAGGGTAGGAAGAATGCTGTGGGGGAAAAAACCACAGGGCACTTAATAGACATGAAATAAAATTATGCACATTCTAGAAAAGTGGGCTCAGAAAGTTAAAAACCAGATCAACGAAGGGGACCTATCATAAGCACGTGAGAAATATTTCCTGTCCTTAGGATGTCATCAAAATGTCAGATGCATTTAAAACGCAATTAAAGTTCCTTGTCACAGTGTAAGTCCTGGTACAACTGTTCCCCTGCCCCGTCTCTTCAACCTTCTCTCCCACCACCACTACCTACACCCTGATTTCCTGCCACCTGGCCTCCAGTCATCTTCTAGAATGTTCCAAGCTCGCTCCCACTCCTGTTTCCTCCGCCCAGATTTCCTCCACCCAGAATGCTCTTTTGTCCCTAGCTCTTCACCTGGCTGGGTCCCTGTCATCTCAGGTCTCAGTTTACGGGCCACCTCCTCGGTGGGCCTTCCGTGACCACCCTATCAAAGCAGCCACCCCACCCCTCTTCCCCCAAGATAGCTCGCTTCACGACACCTGTTACAGTCCTTCTAGTACTGTCCCAAATCTGCAATATTTTATTTGCTTTTTATTTTGTTTGAGTGCAGGAGAGAACAGACAATGCTGAGAGTTGTTTCTTGCCTGTCTTGCCTTCTATTGTATCCAGCACCTGGCACGTGGTAGGTACTTAATAAACACTTATTGGGATAAATAATTAATACAAACTGTAGGATGTCTACAAGCTCCTCAGTCTTCCCCCGTCTGGGCGTTCATTTCCAAGGCTGTCCTTAATTAAAGACAGGGGACTGTGTCATTCCTCTCGTTCTCCCAGGGCCAGTGACAATACCTGGCGCATGGCAGGAAGAATAAATTACAGAAGAATGCCAGATGGAAAAAAAAAAAAAAAAACCTTGAGTAGGCAGGATGCCAGTTTCCAGGGAGGCAGGAACGGACTCATTCTCAAATTCTCAACATCACCCACACGGATGAGAGCTGCTCGCAACTGGAAGAGGCTACCTTCCAGAGCTTTCGGTTCCCAGGTTACAGAGGAAGATGAAAGACAGACTTAAATGCTGCAGGGAAGAGATTATTTGCAGAGCAGCAGGTGATACTGAGATGACATCCGAGGTCACTAGCCCACTTGGCATTCTCTGAGTTATCCCGAGCTCTGAGCTTCTTTCTCGAGAGTGGGATCCACCGACGGTCATCTGAGAGAGGAACTGAGCTTGCAATCCCAGTTACTCCTTCCACGGATACTGCTAGAACCTGATTCCATCTGGGAATTTATACCATTTACAACCAACAGGTGAACACAAACACAAATAAAAGCCCCTGCCACGTGATCAAACTACAAAGCTTCTGCACAGCCAAAGAAACAGTCATGAAAGTAAACAGACAACCTACAGAATGGGAGAAAATTTTTGCATCCTAAGCATCTGATAAGGGGCTGATAACTAGAATATACTTAGAACTCATGAAAATCAGCAAGAAAAAAATCAAATAACCCTATTAAAAAGTAGGCAAAGGACTTGAACAGAAACTTTTCTAAAGAAGACAGAAGAATGGCCAACAAACATATGAAAAAATGCTCAACATCTCTAATCATCAGAGAAATGCAAATCAAAACTGCAATGAGATATCACTTAACTCCAGTGAGAATGGCCTTTATCAAAAAGTCTCCAAACAATAAATGCTGGCGTGGATGCGGAGAGAGAGGAACACTCCTACACTGCTGGTGGGACTGCAAACTAGTTCAACCTCTGTGGAAAGCAATATGGAGATACCTTAAAACGATACAAGTGAATCTACCATTTGATCCAGCAATCCCATTGCTGGGCATCTACCCAAAAGATCCAATGACATTCTACAAAAAAGACACCTGCACTTGAATGTTTATAGCAGCACAATTCACAGTTGCAAGGCTGTGGAAATAGCTCAAGTGCCCATCAATCCAACAATGGATTAATAAAATGTGGTATGTGTATACCATGGAGTACTATTCAACTCTAAGAAACAACGGTGATATAGCACATCTTATATTTTCCTGGTTAGAGCTGGAACCCATACTACTAAGTGAAGTATCCCAAGAATGGAAAAATAAGCACCATATATACTCACCAGCAAACTGGTATTAACTGAGCAGCACCTCAGTGGACACATAGGAACCACAGTAATAGGGTATTGGGCAGGTGGGGGCGGGTATATACAAACATAATGGGTGAGATGTGCACCGTCTGGGGGATGGTCATGCTGGAGACTCAGACTTGTGGGGGGAGGGAGGGAAATGGGCATTTATTGAAATCTTAAAATCTGTACTCCCATAATATGCGGAAATACAAAGCAAATAATAATAATAATAAAAGCCCCTGCCACGTTGCTTTTCAGGATACCGGGATGGAAAGCACGATTAACAAATATTTTTTTTCGGGTAACAGGGACTGACACATAGACCCGCAGGGGTCCTCAAAGTACGGCCCGCGGGCCACATGTGGCCCACCTAGGACATTTATCTGGGGCCCACCCGGTGTCTTTGCTGCCGCTGCCTGTCCTGCTTAGCAGCCGGCTCGTCCCGGGCCCACAGTGCACACTCTCCAACGGTCTGAGGGACAGTGGACTGGCCCCCTGTTTAAAAATTTGAGGACCCCTGCCCTGGAGTAAGAGATTTGAATGTGAGCATTCGGATAAATGGATTTCACCATGGAGTAGAACAATATGTGGGCTATTCACTCTGTTAGCACAATGTTGTTTATTCTTCTCACCCACTTTAGGGAGGGCCAGTGTCTTTAAACAACCCCGTGATTATTTTTTCACGTAACATTAGGAACAAGAAAAGCTTATTCCAAAGAATAAACAACCAGAGATAGGAATGGGAGTTTTCATTACTAGAATCCAACATCATTATTTTTATGTTCGATGAGCCCAGGATTCCAACCCATCTTGTTTTTGCCCTCTTCCCCTGCGCCCTGGGGTCAATCGGACTCAGAAGGTTTGCACAGGGGTATGTCTCCATTTTCCTGATTTTAGTGGACAAGAATCTTCTCCAGACAAGGGATCGGCTATCAGACTACAGGTGTAGGACTGACGTCTCATGACACACAAAGTCAAAATTTCAAAATGACCCTTTGCCAGCGCTAACACAACTCACGTAGAAGTGGGGGAAAGGATTTCTCAGTGTTGAGGCCAAGGGACCGCGGCAGATTCTCGCCGTCCCAGTATTTTTCACTCAAATGCCGTCCTCGAGGTTGTTATTCTAATTCTTCCACGTCTGTGGCTCAGCAGGTGCCTACCGTTCATTAGCCGGTTTCCATCTGACGCAGGCTCAGCAATCCAATCCTTCCCTTTCCAGCTGCTCTTTGGGTGGCGAGAATTAACTTTATTAATGGCTTTGGCGTAGGGTGAAGAGGAGCCCTCTCGTAAGGGGGTTGAATAATTCAGGATGAATAGGGGAGAAAAAATCAAGTCCAGGTCATCCAGAGCAAGAATCGAAATATATTCATGTCCATAAATAAAACAGCAGTTCATAAATCCGGGGAACCACTCGAGTCAACCTGTGGGCTTTTCAAGAATCTGTTCCGTGGGCCCCGGTCCCAGACTTGTGGATATAGGAGGCATGAGAAGTAGTTTATACGCTGAAGACAGTGAAGCAGAAAGAAGGAATTATAATAGCCATTTCTTAATGGGAAATGACTCAGACGGGGCCCCTGTGTTTTCTTTTCTTTATTTCTTTTTTTCTGAGACAGAGTCTCACTCTGTCGCCCAGGCTAGAGTGAGTGCCGTGGCGTCAGCCTCGCTCACAGCAACCTCCAACTCCTGGTCTCAGGCAATCCTCCTGCCTCAGCCTCCCGAGTAGCTGGGACTACAGGCATGCGCCACCATGCCTGGCTAATTTTTTCTCTATATATTAGTTGGCCAATTAATTTCTTTCTATTTTTAGTAGAGACGGGGGTCTCGTTCTTGCTCAGGCTGGTTTCAAACCCCTGACCTCGAGCAATCCTTCTGCCTTGGCCTCCCAGAATGCTAGGATTACAGGCGTGAACCACCGCACCCGGCCCCTGTGTTTTCTTTTAAACTATACTTGAAAAACGTGAATGGTATTTGAAAATGTAAATAATATGATCGACAACCAGGTATGCATTGCCCAAGTAACAATCAACCATTATAGGGCTAGTACGCCCTGGGACCTTTCCCATCCCATACCGTGCTCTCTCTCTCCCTCTACCTCCACCCCCAGGCAATCCCAACCCTACCTGTGCCCTTCCCTCTCAGAAATATATAGATCTACATGTTTTTAAATTTATATAGATAGCCTGCAAGCAACCTGTTCTTACAGTGTATTTATTCCCTGTTATTAATAACTCCTGAATCAAACATCTATTACATCTGGATCAATTTCAGCTGAAATGCCCAGTTGTAATCGGGGCGCATGCTATTGTACAGGCTCTCATTCCCCATGTGGTGCAATCTAAAACGAATCCACAGGGCCCGGGCGTGGTGGCTCATGCCTGGAATCCTAGCTTTTTGGGAGGCAGAGGCGGGAGGATCGCTCGAGGTCAGGAGTTTGAAACCAGCCTGAGCAAGAGCAAGACCCCGTCTCTACTAAAAATAGAAAGAAATTAATTGGCCAACTAATATATATAGAAAAAATTAGCTGGGCATGGTGGCGCATGCCTGTCATCCCAGCTACTCGGGAGGCTGAGGCAGGAGGATCACTTGAGCCTAGAGTTGGAGGTTGCTGTGAGCGAGGCTGATGCCACGACACTCTAGCCTGGGCAACAGAGTGAGACTCTGTCTCAATCAATCAATCAATTAATAAAACAAATCCACAGAGGTCGACCTGGTCACTTTTCTTCCATTGAAAGTGTTGAATCCTTGTCATGCGATTAATCGGGCTGAGTTTATTTTACCTATTTTTATAGAATTGACAGTTTTGGCCAAGCCAATGAATTTGATGTCACAGGTTTAAAACTTTAAACTTAGAATGAACTTACTATATGGAGTTTAGAGAATTTTACACATAATTTCCCAGGCTTGAAACGCACATTGCAAAACTGTGGGAGTGATTCCTTTGATCGTTATTTATTAGATATCCCATGGTAAAATGATGATAGTAACCGGTCTCACTACATCAACAAAAGGTAGGAAGATGACTCTGAATAACGTCTTACGCTCATGTCGTGTTTTAGGGTCTAAACACTTGCCTTTCGTGGGATATCTGATTTCATAGCGATGAAGTAGAAATCCCAAACTCTGAGCCTCAGGAATAAAAGACAGTCAACTGAAGCCTATAAAACAACTGACGGTATCTATAATATTTGCCACATTTCTGCATTAAAGATCTCAAAATAAAAACAGCGGAATATCCACTTTGCTGTATGTCAGGGCCTCCAATTACTGAGAAATTTGTTTGGCGGCACTAATGAAAAAGCTAAACATCTAAACCATGTCATTCTGCTATAAATTGACATTCAGCCATAAAGCAGCGTTTAGGTTAGCCTTCACCTGGGTGACACCGTTAAACAAGGATCGTCCTCCAGATATTTTTAGACGGAAGCCAACATTATTCCATGGAGAGCGAAGTGTGTTGAGGGAGACAGAGTGTTTACAGAGCCTGTCCTTGGGTGTCTTTGGCTGCGCTTGCTGGATATATAGTGTCCCTAGGAACAGCCTGGCCATGTGAGATGATAGAGACTTAGAGTTTTGGAATAGGCCTGGGTTCGAATCCCACTTCTCCTATCTGTCAACTATGTGTTGTTTGTTTGGTTTTTGTACGTCTCTTTTCTTCTATGAACCTCAGTTTCCCCCAAGTGTAAAATATGAATGCCCACTTTTGAAGGTTGGTGGAAGGATGAAAGTAAAAATTATAAAACTAATAGCAAACGTTTATTAAGACTTTATACTATGCGACACACACTATTTTAAAGGCATTGACAAACCTTACTCCACTTGGTCCTCACAACTGCCCTGGGCATAGAACACCCTTTTTTTTTTTTTTTTTTGAGACAGAGTCTCACTTCGTTGCCCAGGCAAGAGTGAGTGCCGTGGCATCAGCCTCGCTCACAGCAACCTCCAACTCCTGGGCTCAAGCGATCCTCCTGCCTCAGCCTCCCGAGTAGCTGGGACTACAGGCATGCGCCACCATGCCCGGCTCATTTTTTCTATATATATTTTTAGTTGTCCAGCTAATTTATTTCTATTTATAGTAGAGACGGGGTCTCGCTCTTGCTCAGGCTGGTTTCGAACTCCTGACCTCAAGTAATCCTCCCGCCTCGGCCTCCCAGAGTGCTAGGATGACAGGCATGAGCCACTGCGCCCGGCCCTAGAACACCCTTAAGATGCCCATTTTGTAAATTTATGAGTGAAGGCCGGGACTCACAAAGGTGGATTTACACACGGGTCACTCACCTGGTTGGTGAGAGCTCTGGGTGTGAAACTGTGTATTCCGGTTCCAGGGTCCTCCCTTTTCCTCCTTATGTTTTAACTGCCCTGCAATCCCCCTGAACCCCAGTTCTCCCCCAAGATCCCCCCCTTAGCCTAATCCCTTACCCCAGGCGTCCTCAAACTACAGCCCTCGGGCCACATGCGGGTGTTTCTGCCCGTTTGTTTTTTTTACTTCAAAATAAGATATGTGCAGCGTGCATAGGAATTTGTGCGTAGTATTTTTTAACTATAGTCTGGCCCCCCAATGGTCTGAGGGACAGTGAACTGGCCCCCTGTTTAAAAAGTTTGAGGACCCGTGCCTTAGCCTAAGAACAGGCATAAAATAAATCAGAACATGAAGATTCCCAGGGGGCTTGCTTAATTTTTCTCTCTTAGTGCTTTGACCCAAATGGCATCATGCACATCAAAATAAGGGCATTATTTGAAACCTTAAAACTTGTACCCACATAATATGCTGAAATAATAATAATAATAAAAAAGAACGGAAAAAAACCCTCAATGATTTGATAACTACTTAGCAAAGGGCTTGAGGGGTTTAGGGGAGAGAGGACGTTGTCCAGAAGGAAACAGGAAGACCCCAGCCCTTAATCCTATCTGGAGACCTAGGGACCAGTGTCTTTCTTCCCCAAACCACCAGGAGGTGGGGAGAGAGAGGGAGTCAGAGAAATTTTCAGGACAGAGGGGAAGGGCTTGGAACTTTATCATCCCTCAAAAGCACCCATTGCCAACATGTGTATCCAAAAGCATCCCCTGAGAGCTGCAATTATTTTTGGTTTGCAGAATTCAGTCAAATTGGATTCATCCTGACAGCAGAGATGCAAATTTAAAGCAATTCTGCAAGATAAAAGCTACTGCATCCTAAAGACCCTAATTATTTAGGTGGTAAATACACACTTTAGGCAATAAACACAGGCAACGTGGCACTGTCCACCACGGCTGTAGTCAAAGGGTGAAAGTCCTCTAGCGAATTTCAGCTCTCTTGCAATTTCTTTCCGGATGAAAATAATAAACAACAGTCAAGAAAAGCCATTTGCATTCGCAAGGTACGGGTTTCTCCTTTCTGCGCACACTGTGTCTTTTTCTAGGATTTGGTTGGCGAGTGGCAGCTACGTACAGATTCCTCCATACTCGTTTCTTGTCCTCATCACTGCTCTGACATCAGGCCACTTGTGCTTCCTGTGGAAACAGTGCCCGTCCCTCGTCGGACCTGCTGAGTGAGCACGGGCAGGCACGTTTTCTGTGTCTCGGACACCCCCGATGTCGGGAGCTGCAAAGTGCACTGCCGATTCACAGCCTTGCTCATTCCTTGGCAGTCACGTGCCCCCCAGAGGCTAGCAAGGGGCAGTATTGTTTTCCCAATTAATGAGGTAGATTTCGGAATTTCCAAGGGATCATTTTTATAAAAAAAAAAGAGAGAGAGAGAGAGAGAATCTCAAATGAGATATCCAAACAGCACAAATCATTTAAGCAGAGAAAAGTGTCTCGAGAATGTAACCCAAATGCAGCCATGGAGAAGTTAGCGCAGGATAACTGAGTGAATTTGGCAGGACCACAGACCATCTCATGAAAGCTCAGCTGGAGCCTATTTTATAGATGAGAAAATTGACATTGAGCTTAAGGTTGAAAAATAAGCACTAGGTCCCAGGGACAGTGTGTGTCAGGGCTGGGATTTGAACTAGAGTGGGCTGGTTCCAGATTCTGTACTCATATCCAAATCCTGGCCAGTCTCCGGGACATGTACAGTGTGCTGAATATGAATGTGTCAGTTTCTATTGTCACTCAGTACAATAGATAGGGTTTACCCATTCAAAAAATGGGGAAATAGATATTCAGACAAGAGGCTGGCCCAAAGTTGCACAGCTAGTAACTCGGTAGAGCTAATAATCCTATAGAATCGCTGACTTACGTCAAAGCGTGTTAACCACTAGGCTTTATTAAAAGAAATATCCTCCATGTGCATAAATCTAGAGGATTACCAAATATGCAGAAAATCCAAGACTGCAGAAACTCCTCAGAGAACACAAGAGCTTCCTTTCTTTTTCTTTTTTAAAACATTAAATCACGCTTCTTTAAAGAATTCCTTTTCCTGTTCTTCTAGAGCAATCTAAAAAGTAATTGCTAATATCTCAATAGTTATTAAGGGATACTTCCCAATGCATGAGTACTACAAAATTAAATCTCTAAGTAGAAGATCCAAGCACCATAAACGTAGAAGAGTGTAAGCAAGCCTATTCTATACATAGTTGTTATGAGGTTCCAGATTACCTCCCTGGAATCCATCTTTCTTTTATATACCTTAAATAACCTCCCACCGAAAGATGTACATGGTAATCGCTCTAAAAGACAGCTCACATTAAACTTACTGAGCGGCATTCTTTTTAAAGGAATTAATATTGCCTTAATGGTTTGGTTAGTTGGAAGTACATTTTGGAATATGATTTGGGAACTTGATTAGCAGAAATTGTGGTTTTTGTTAGTGATACCTGGAATACAGGTAGAGATTCCAGGAAGCCCAGATTCCTGACTACCCACTGGAATATAAACACAAATCACCTGACACTTCATTTTAGCTAAAGTTAGAAACTCAGAAGTAGAGATTCGCTATATCAAGCAAAATGTCATTATCATTTCCATTCTTTTCCCCCCACAAAAGAACCACTGGAAATGTAGGGGAGAAAAAGCAATATCTTTTCCTTACCCATCCATAGGTTCATGGGTAAGACCCTAAAACAAAATACGGATTAACAAGAGGAAAGCATAACAAATGTATTTAACATAAAATGTATGCACCATAAAAGGCTTCAGAAATGAAGACCTACAGAAACGAGGGAAAACTGTAATTTTATGGACAGTCATACAGAAATGTATGAGTATGGTTTAATGCAGGCATCCTCAGACTATGGCCCGCGGGCCACATGCTGCCCATTGAGGACAGTTAGTTACCCGGCCAGGCGGGTGTCTTTGCCGCCGCTGCCTGTCCTGCTTAGCAGCCGACTCGTCCCGGGCCCACAGTGCGCACTCTCCAACGGTCTGAGGGACAATGACCTGCCCCCTCCGCCCATTTACAAAGTTTGAGGACCCCTGGTCTGAGGGTAACAAAGTTGGGGAAATGTAGCAAGGCCTGCTTGTTCAGATTGTTCTTGGCCTTTGGATATAGGGAAGGAGCACTCTGGAATGAGGTTCTCAGGACCTACTTTCAGGAGAAGTAGGTCAGAGAATTCTTTTACGGCCCACTCCAGGGGAGACAGATGGAAAAGGTCAGAAAAGGACCTTCCTTCTTCTCGATGTTCTTCCGGTCAAAATACTCAGTAGGCCAAGATGCCATGATCTGGGGTAGCTTTTCCGGAGCCCCAGGATAAACAATGACAAAATGCAGGTCCTCACAAAACTTACATCCTCAAAGGAGCAGAGAAAAGACAGAGAGAGGCTCAGGAACGTGAACAGAAGACAGTGAAGAACGCATTGGTGGAAATCAAAAAATAAGACGGGGGCGCAGGGAGGGAGGGCTGGGAAGAGCTACTTCAGATGGGGTCGGGCAGGTTGCTGGGAGGGTCCACACAGCTGAGAAGGAGAGCTTGTTTTCCGAGCCTTTAGGACATCCAAACTGCTGCAATAATCAGCTGGTGGACGGCAGGGTTCTGCTACTCCCGAAACCCCCAAAAAAGAGAGTTAATAATCAATTGTAAAATAACAGGTCACTTTTTCACTTTGATATTTTTTCCCTTTTCCTGCTACAAGCGCCTCACTGAGTAAGCTAGCCCACCCTTGTTCTTTGCAAAGCAGAATGTAAAGCCCCTGAAACAAAAAAACAAAAAAACCCCACAGCGGCATCATGTTCAAGAGGCTAACTCAGTGGTGTACCTTCATTAATAGTATCAGCAGTCGCTTCAAGAACAGGCCATTGCTGGGCTTTTGCTATTACTGCCCAGTATGAGGCAGAAATGGTTTAGAGCCCAGGGATCAGGCAGAATATGAAGAATCAGACACAGCAGCAAAGATGAAGACAGCAGGCATTGTGGTCCCCATGGCAGGTTGTCAAATGCTGCCTTAAAACGTGCCACTAGGCCAGGCGTGGAGGCTCACGCCTGTCGTCCTAGCACTCTGGGAGGCCGAGGCAGGAGGATCGCTTGAGGTCAGGAGTTCGAAACCAGCCTGAGCAAGAGCGAGACCCCCGTCTCTACTATAAATAGAAGGAAATTCATTGGCCAACTAATATATATAGAAAAAATTAGCCGGGCATGGTGGTGCATGCCTATAGTCCCAGCTACTGGGAGGCTGAGGCAGGAGGATCGCTTGAGCCCAGGAGTTGGAGGCTGCTGTGAGCAAGGCTGACGCCACGGCACTCACTCTAGCCTGGGCAGCAAAGTGAGACTCTGTCTCAAAAAAAAAAAAAAAAAAAAAAGTGCCACGGTGTGGGTTTGAAAATATGAAATGCTTAGAGTCTTGATTGGAGTCTCAGAACTGGACAGCTGGATATCAGAGACTCTGCTTGCACCCTGGAGAGTCTGGCGACCGTAAGACTGGCTTGCCTGGCTCATAGTTACGTGGCCATCACTCCTGCACACTTTATCGTCATAAAATAGCGAGGCGACAAATATCTACACCCTGAGAAGAGTCGTGAGGTGTGCTTGTTAGCAAAAAAGATTTCCATGCCCCAGCCACAAGACTCTACATGAACAGATTCAGGATGAGAACTCAGAATCAACTCTTTTTGTTATTGACAACTAACAAAGCTAACTTTCAGAAAGTGGCATAAGGATCGCGTTTTGGAAAACAGATTAGACAGTTTTAGATTATGTAGACTTGATGGAAAGGGTGAGTTTTTAGAGCTTCATTGTCCACTGAGGTTCTGTGTGTGTGTGAGAGAGAGATTCTTTTCTTTTCTTTTCTTTTCTTTTCTTTTCTTTTCTTTTCTTTTCTTTTCTTTTCTTTTCTTTTCTTTTCTTTTTTCTCTTCTCTTCTCTTCTCTTCTCTTCTCTTCTCTTCTCTTCTCTTCTCTTCTCTTCTCTTCTCTTCTCTTCTCTTTTCTTTTGAGACAGAGTCTCACTCTGTTGCCCAGGCTAGAGTGAGTGTCGTGGTGTCAGCCTAGCTCACAACAGCCTCAAACACCTGGGCTCAAGCGATCCTCCTACCTCAGCCTCCCGAGTAGCTGGGACTACAGGCATGCGCCACCATGCCTGGCTCATTTTTTCTATATATATACATATTAGTTGGCCAATTAATTTCTTTCTATTTATAGTAGAGACGGGGTCTTGCTCTTGCTCAGGCTGGTTTTGAACTCCTGACCTCGAGTGATCTGCCCACCTTGGCCTCCCAGAGTGCTGGGATTACAGATGTGAGCCACCGCGCCAGGCCAAGGTTTTCTTTTTAACCATTGTATTCTACAAAGGATATAAAATCAACCCATTAATTTGTACTGGAGAAAATCTATGATCAGGTTAGAAATAATTGAAATATGTCCAAAACAACATTATCTGCTGATTTTAAAAATATGTATAATTGTTTAATAAAAACCAACTCAAGCTACATGATCCATTATACATGCACCTAACACAGAGGCACCCAGATTCATGAAGCAAACCCTATGAGCTGGAAGCAAAGAGATAAATTCGCAGCATCATAACTGCTATGGACTTCAACACCCCACTGACAAAACAAGGGTGCCCACTGTCACTTCGATTCAGCACAGTGTTGCAAGGCAAATCAGCAAGGAAAAAACAACAACCCCATTAAAAAGTGGAGAAAAGACATGAACAGAAGGTTTTCACAAGAAGACAGACAAATGGCCAATAAATATATGAAAAATAGCTCAACATCCCTATTCATCAGGGAAATGCAAATTAAAACTATAATGTGATATCATTTTGCCCCAGGGGTCCTCAAACTTTTTAAAACAGGGGGGGCCAGTCCACTGTCCCTCAGACCGTTGGAGAGTGGGCACTGTGGGCCCGGGACGAGTTGGCTGCTAAGCAGGACAGGCAGCGGTGGCAAAAACAACACCTGGCGGGCCGAATAAATGTCCTCGGAAGGCTGCATGTGGCCCCAGGGCCATAGTTTGAGGACGCCTGGTCTAGACCAATCTGAGGATAGCCCTTTTTTTTATCATAAGGAATTTGTGGCCTATTTGGTAGCAGTTCCTACGGGACATTCACTCCTTATAGGTACTTCCCAGCGACTTTATTTTAAAAGTCCCCTAGTTGCTGTCTCAAAGTCATAGGCAAAGTAATACCAACAGGGAACTATGTTTATCTGGCATTTTTTGGTGCCAAGCACTACCTTACCCACTCACAGCTAGTCCTGTCAGAGCCATGAAACTTTATTTATTTACTTTATGTCACAAAGTCTGGCCTCAGCAGCCCAGCCTGACTTGTTTCTGATTTCCAGCACCAAAAGTAGAGCCTTTTCTGGGACTCTGGCAGGGGCAGGCCCTAATCAGCCACATAGGAATTGGCTTTTGTATGAAAGGGGCTGAAACCCGGCTTCGGAATCAGCCAGGATTTCATTCTTTTTTTTCTTTTCTTTTTTACTAGGGAAGCAGAGACAATCCTAATAAATCCTCCTTTCTTTTCCTGGCGTACTTAAAAGCCCATTTTTGAGCTCCACTGACTCTATTAGGTTTGAACTCTGGTATTTAGTACAATCGGGAGGGAAAGAGTGGGTGCGGGGGTGGAGAACAGGAGAACAGTGACAAGCGCAGGGCAGGGACAGCATCCTGGGGCTACCACGGTGGTTATCTCGCCCGTCAAGAATAATGAGACAGAAGTAGACGAGAAGATGCAAGAACCACAAAACCCCACACAGAGCCCACGTGCTGGTTCCCAGGCGGCACCTCCCATGAGACCCTCTGACTTCGGTTTCTCTTTTAGGACTCCCTGACTTAGTTTCTGTTTCAGCATTTGCACAGTAATCATTTTACGACTAAAGGTAAACGTCTTGTAAACTAATGGGCAGCATATTGTTTGGCACGGTTTATAACGTTCAGGATTTATGGCTCTAACGCAGAGGGTCTCTCTGACCTCGAAGACAACATAATGAAACAGCAATGAGCTGCAAACGGCTCGTTGTGATTTTTTATTAGCTCTCATAATCGTCCTCTTATTAATGCGTATGCACATAATAAGCACTCACCTTCACAGTCTGTCCAGCTTCAGGCCAGCCTAGAAGTAGGGGGAAAAAACAGAGGTGAGAACAGATAGATGGTACCTCCTGCTTATTCAGAAATATCACCCGTTAATAATTTAGATCCAATTTCATTGTGTGTTAATTTATAGTATTCCCAAGGGGACCGTTTGCTTCAAATGCATGGGACCATGCAGTTCTCCATTTCCGCCTGAAAGTGAGTGAGAAGTGATGCATAAAAAAATGATATAAATTATCCAGTATGCCAACCCCCTTGCTACTTGTCATGCTCTTTGCTCTTGGCTATGGTTTTAATTGCATTAAAGGAAGGAAGAAAATGTTTGAGGAGGTGAGGCATCACACCTTTTGGTTATCTTTAAATCAGACATGGTTTAATTAATGTCTGATTATTTTAAGTCTCCCTCTACTGAGGAAATTTGCGATAAACATGCTCCATTGCACAAAAACGTGGGGTGTCTCGCGTGGAAGGGTCCTCTCGGGCTATCCTAAACTTGTGGGAGAAAAAAAATGGGAATGGCCATCGTGGCTGGCCCTTTCTTATCCTGCTTCCCTCTCTCTGCTTCTAAAGCCCAACGGAACCATTGACTTAGCTGAAAACGAGCTAGCTTAGTCACAGCCATAACGCAAAGCGAAAAAGCAGGTGCTCAGCTGGTTTTGAGACGGCAAAACGAGGAACATCTCTACAGTCGGAAATTCCCAAATGGGATTCAAACTCCGCGACGTTGGCCCCGTCTGTCTACCTTCTCTGAGCCCGACTAACGGGGTAAGAATCACTGTCGCTCCGGAAAGGACTGAGGCCCAGCCCATTAGTGGGCACAGAGTCAGCTTAACGATGGCCACCAGCATTAGCAACAAAAGACGTCAGATCATGACAGAATCTGAGACTATCAGGATGCACAGAATGGGTGAACATTGTTTTGTAAGACTCTGCTTCCCTTTATCCATACAGGATAAATATAGGGCAATATACGTAGCCTATATGATGTATATTGCCCTATATTTATCCTGAAATATAGGATGATATATTTATCGTGTATAAATATGGGTGATATACATGACTGTGAAATAAATATTTACCTTACTGTGGGTCATAGTAAAAAAAAAAGTTTGACAATACTGCATATAGGAAAGTACTCTAAATGCTATACACAAGTCAGTTCTTATATATATGGATTTTAGTTTCTAGTGAATCATGTTAGATAACTAACACTGGTCATTCCCTATAAACGTGGATTTTCTTCTTGTATTTCTTTTTTTTTTTCTATTGTTATTATTTTTGTTCTTCTTGTATTTCATTAAACACTGACACTTGCCTTCCCTGGGTCTCTCTGGAAGCACAGATTACAAAAGAAGCTTGATAAATCCACTCTAGGCTGAATTATCTGTCTGAAGGTGACTCAGATGGTTTGACATACAACACACACATACACACACACACACACACGGTATTTGGGGTGGAGTTTAGATACTCTGAACACAAACTTGGCAACAACAGAATTCTTTTTTGAGAAGCAGATGAGCATTTTTAACCAGAGCCTTTGTAATCTGAAAGCACTGGGTTTATCTAGTTCATTCATTCATTCAGTAATTCATTCATTCATTTTCAGCATATTATGGGGGTATAAGTGTTAAGGTTATGTATATTGTCCATGCTCCCCCTCCCCCCTCAAGTCAGAGCTTCAAGCGTGACCATCCCCCAAACGTTGCACATCTCACTCGTTGTGTTTGTATACACCCCTCCCCTTCTCCCCCTCCCACCTGCCCGACACCGGATAAATGTTACTCCTATATGTCCACTGAGGTGTTGATCCGTTGATACCAATTCGCTGGTGAGTCCATGTGGTGCTTGTTTTTCCATTCTTGGTATACTTCACTTAGTAGAATGGGTTCCAGCTCTATTCAGGAATACACAAAAGGTGCTAGATCACCATTGTTTCTTAGAGCTGAGTAGTACTCCATGGTGTACATATACCACATTTTATTAATCCACTCATAGTCCCCAAACAACAAATGCTGGCATGGATGTGGAGAGAGAGGAACACTCCTACACTGCTGGTGGGACTGCAAACTGGTTTAGTCTCTGTGGAAAGCAATATGGAGACATCTCAAAGCGATACAAGTGGATCTACCATTGGATCCAGCAATCCCACTACTGGGCATCTACCCAAAAGATCAAATATCTGGTCCTTTTGAAAGTCCATGGTGCGCCGAGCACAGAGTGCCCAGGTTTTGAAACAATCGATTTCTTTTCTCAAAGGCAATTGCAGAGTCACCAAATTTCAGAGCTACAAAGGACTTTATTTATGTACTGGCAGCCTCAGCCCTTTCCACAGGTAAGCTGAAGGGGCTGGTGATATTTTGCTACTGATGTACAAAATTCCCAGCTGACAACTCACCGTGGATGTGCTTCTCCCAGCCCAACGACATGTGGGGCTGGCTCACACTCTGCCTAGAGAGCTCCAGGGACTGGGGCTCTGATTTCTCTACTGGAGAGAGGACCACACCCAACCAATCAACCTGGCTTCAAAACAATCCGTGATCAATCACTGCAGCTTGAATTAAAGGTAGAGAGAAGCCAAGCCCTGTGAGGACAGGGCCCAGCCCAATTTGCGTGTCACTGTTCCCCTGGAAGGAGAGCGGTACTTAGCCCATGCATTGCTCGAAAATTGTTTGCCAAGGACATAAATAGAAATTTTTCAAAAGAAGACAGAATAAAGGCCAACAAACAAATGGAAAAATGCCCAACGTCTCTAATCATCAGAGAGATGCAAATCAAAACTGCAATGAGATATCACTTATCTCCAGTGAGAATGGCCTTTATCAAAAAGTCCCCAAACAATAGATGCTGGCGTGGATGCGGAGAGAGAGGAACACTCCTACACTGCTGGTGGGGCTGCAAACTAGTTCAGCCTCTGTGGAAAGCAATATGGAGATACCTCAAAGCGATACAAGTGGATCTACCATTGGATCCAGCAATTCCACTACTGGGCATCTACCCAAAAGATCTAATGACACTCTACAAAAAAGACACCTGCACTCGAATGTTTATAGCAGCCCAATTCACAATGCAAAGCTGTGGAAACAACCCAAATGCCCATTAATTCATGAGTGGATTAATAAAATGTGGTATATGTACACCATGGATTACTACTCGGCTCTAAGAAATAACGGTGATCTAGCACCTCTTATATCTTCCTGGATAGAGCTGGAGCCCATTCTACTAAGTGAAGTATCCCAAGAATGGAAAAACAAGCACCACATGGACTCACCAGCAAATTGGTATTAACTGATCAACACCTCAGTGGACATATAGGAATAACATCTATCGGGTGTCGGGCAGGTGGAGGAGGGGACGGGTGTATACAAACACAACGAGTGAGATGTGCAACGTTTGGGGGATGGTCACGCTTGAGGCTCTCACTCGAGGGGGGAGTAGGGCATGGGCAATATACATAACCTTAACGCTTGTACCCCCATAACATGCTGAAATAAAAAAAAAATTGTTTGCCATGGAATCAAAGTGACTTGCCCAGACCCAGTTCCAGCAAAAAGATCTGAAATGTCTCGGTGCCCATTAAATCTTATCCGTCACTCCCAGCTTTGTCAATAAGCTTCAGAGGAATTGTCTTAGATGACAATCCGCAGTCCATGGCGGACCAAGGGACGGTAGGGCTGCAGCCATGGAGGAGTGACACCTTTGACGGCTATTATATGAGATGCGAACACTCACAGCTGCCTTCGTGGTCAAAAACAGAGAGCCCCATGCCAGCATTTGAAAGGAGAAAAAAAAATGTCATGTCAGAGTAATCTGTCCGCTCCCCCTACATGGAGAAGGTGAGAGAGGTCCCTGGAAATATTTCTCCACCACTGCCCCCGCTCTCCGGGTTGCCAGAAATAAATCAGCTACTTCATCAGGACACGGGTCGCAAAAACACACCGGTGACCCCAGCGAGCACAGAAGGACAATGCTCAGCAAAATCTGCTCAGGCGCACCCCGCTTGCTTTGGGCAGTATTCTTACCAAGTGCCCTGCAACCCCAGCGTCGAATCCCCTTGGACCCGACCCATCAAAGATTAAGGGATGAAGAAACAAATACTTACCGAGCACTGAACTCCAAGGAAGTCAAAGAAAGATGACAGACACAGTTCATTACAATCTGCAGGGCAAGCTTTTGCGTGCAGAAGAGTCTCTTTAAGAGACAGAGACATCGGTGTGCAATGGGGAGCCGGGGCTTGCTGGGACAGTCATGCCAGGAGGGAGACCAGTTCGGCACCGTTATTTCCTGACCCCAGTTCTAAAGCCCTGTCCTCTCCGGTGGCCAAAGGCACTAGGTCGGAGAAGCAGCAACTGGGACACCCAGTTTGGTTTGTCTAGGCCAGGGGTCCCCAAACTTTTTAAACAGGGGGCCACGTTCACTGTCCCTCAGGCTGTTGGGGGGCCTGACTGTAGTTAAAAAAAAAAAAAGGAACTATGAACAAATTCCTATGCACACTACACATATCTTATTTGGAAGTAAAAAAAAAAAAAACCAAACAAACGGGCAAAAACACCCGCATGTGGCCCGCGGGCCGTAGTTTGAGGACGCCTGGTCTAGGTAGAGCATCATGATTAAAATTTTAATTTATAAGTCTCCTTAGAGAAATAAGAGAAATGTTTAATGAATATACAATATTCATTAGGTATTTATTTTATTTTTAAAAGGAGTGCAGACATTCTGAAAATGTACAATGAACTCTCCTTGTAACTAAGAAACGTGTCATGTGGTCAAGCAACTTCTGACAAGCGTTCTTCATATTATCTCGGGTCCAAGGGGACATTTGAAGGCAAATGATTAAGGAAAAGGGTTGGCTATTTATATTAATAAAATCAAAACCTGCTTGATGCGTTTCTACAAGACTGAAAGGCAACATATTTACACCACTGATGCGAGCAGAGAAGATATAGGGAAAAAGGTTTTAAATTTGATAATCAACGGGTAGCAAATTAACACTCACCGCGATACCATCGATTACATTCCAGTTATTTGTTTATATTTAAATTCATTATATATGTAATCTACACATGTGTGTATGTATATCATTAGCACTGAAAGGACAAGTAAAATGTAAATGCAGAGACGGTCCACTAACTCCCAGGGGTAGATTGTTACCCACTGACTTAGAGCAACGTTCAGATGGAAAGCTCCATACAATCACACCCCACCCTAACAAAAACCACAAAGATCGTGTTGTTTGTTCTAACAGAAAAATCAGGGGAGGAAGAAGAGAGATCTATATTTGTGAAACATGTGAATGTAAACCAGGTCTTCGTGTGAGTGAATGTTTCAAAAAATATCACACCATGAAAAATGATAGAGATTAAAATGACTCTTTGAATGTCTTAATAATTTGAAATATAAAAAAATCCAAATAAATAAGTTTGTATGAAAAGAAACTCCGGCTTTTTGTTCTACTGCCACGCTTTGTAAAATCTGGGGTATTTAAAAAAAATGAAATCCCGAGTAGAATAAAGGAATCGAGAGAAAAGCAAGCGACTGCAAAGGGGTTAATATCTGTTTAGTTTTCAGATACTAGCAAGAGAAACAAGCACTCTTGTACTTTTTTTTTCCTGCCTCTTTCATTTTTCCTTTCTTCTTGGTGTTTTGAGACAGCATGCTTCTGCCAGGAGCTAGGCAGCTAAAGGGCATAATAAAACCACACCTCTGCAAATTGCGGGTCTTTCCAGAACACCAGGCCCCTGTACTACTGGCAGAACTCTGGGCCCAGGGCCGGGCTCTGAGCTCAGCTGGCCAGGCCTGATTTCCATAAGAGAGACGGGGAAAACAAGAAAGGGGAAAACTGATTAATTTTGCTCATAATCAGAAAAATTCATGTCAATGGTAAACTAGGAAAAAGGGGCATTTGTTTAATCTGAGATCATTTTTCAAGAGCACAGAAGGGAGGCCTTCACCCACGGGGCAACTGATACTTAAAAAGATAATTATCCTTCTCTGGCAGGGCTGTTTTATTATCATGGGTCAACGAACCGTTTAGAAATGAAGAATTTCCTTTCGTTTCCTTTTTAACAGACTGCCAGCCTCCACCCCCTACGGAGTTGCTTTCTCCCTGCTAAAAGGGACCTTTCCCCATATTTCTCCTCCTGCTTTAATTTACACCATCCCTTAGGCCCCTTAGGTCACAAACCACAGCAAGAACACAAGCACGCAAGCTTCCAACAATGTCCACAATCTCTGTTTTAGGCAACTACCGTGTTTCCCTGAAAATAAGCCCTACCCATAAAATAAGCCCCAGCAGGATGTCTAAGCATGTGCGCAGTAGATGCCCTACCCCGAAAATAAGCCCTAGTGCTGGGCGTGGCTATGAAAATAAGCCCTAGTGATGGGCGTGGCTATGAAAATAAGCCTTAGTGCTGGGCGTGGCTATGAAAATAAGCCCTAGTGGTGGGCGTGGCTATGAAAATAAGCCCTAGTGCTGGGCGTGGCTATGAAAATAAGCCCTAGTGCTGGGCGTGGCTATGAAAATCAGCCCTAGTGCTGGGCGTGGCTATGAAAATAAGCACTAGTGGTGGGCGTGGCTATGAAAATAAGCCCTAGTGCTGGGCGTGGCTATGAAAATAAGCCCCAGTGCTGGGCGTGGCTATGAAAATCAGCCCTAGTGCTGGGCGTGGCTATGAAAATCAGCCCTAGTGCTGGGCGTGGCTATGCAGCGTATCTGCACAACCCATGCATGTCGTCGAGGTGCGGCAAAGAACACGAGCAGCCCTTCTCATCTGCCCCATGATCGTCAATTTAAATTACTACCCTGTTACTCTCTCTTACATCATGCTTTTTAAATCTTCCTTCCTTCCTTCCCTCCTTCCTTCCTTCCTTCCTTCCCTCCCTCCTTCCTTCCTTTCTTCTTTCCCTCCCTCCCTCCCTCCCTCCTTCCTTCCTTCCTTCCCTTCCCCTCCCCTCCCCTTCCCTCCCCTCCCCTTCCTTCCTTCCTTCCCTCCCTCCCTCCCTCCCTCCCTCCCTCCTTCCTTCCTTCCTTCCTTCCCTTCCCCTCCCCTCCCCTTCCCTCCCCTCCCCTTCCTTCCTTCCTTCCTTCCCTCCCTCCCTCCCTCCCTCCCTCCTTCCTTCCTTCCTTCCTTCCTTCCTTCCTTCCTTCCCTTCCCCTCCCCTCCCCTTCCCTCCCCTCCCCTTCCTTCCTTCCTTCCCTCCCTCCCTCCCTCCCTCCCTCCCTCCCTCCTTCCTTCCTTCCTTCCTTCCCTTCCCCTCCCCTCCCCTTCCCTCCCCTCCCCTTCCTTCCTTCCTTCCCTCCCTCCCTCCCTCCCTCCCTCCCTCCTTCCTTCCTTCCTTCCTTCCTTCCTTCCCTTCCCCTCCCCTCCCCTTCCCTCCCCTCCCCTTCCTTCCTTCCTTCCCTCCCTCCCTCCCTCCCTCCCTCCCTCCCTCCTTCCTTCCTTCCTTCCTTCCTTCCTTCCTTCCTTCCTTCCCTTCCCCTCCCCTCCCCTTCCCTCCCCTCCCCTTCCTTCCTTCCTTCCCTCCCTCCCTCCCTCCCTCCCTCCTTCCTTCCTTCCTTCCTTTCTTTCCCTTCCTTCCTTCCTTCCTTCCTTCCTTCCTTCCTTCCTTCCTTCCTTCCTTCCTTCCTTCCTTCCTTCCTTCCTTCCTTCCTGGCTTCCTTTCTTTCTCTCTCTCTCTCTCTCTCTGTTTCTTTCATTCATTTTTTTTTGAGACAGAGTCTCATTTCTGTTGCCCAGGCTAGAGTGAGTGCCATGGCATCAGCCTAGGTCACAGCAACCTCAAACTCCTGAGCTCAAGAGATCCTCCTGCCTCAGCCTCCCGAGTAGCTGGGACTACAGGCATGCGCCACCATGCCCGGCTAATTTTTTCTATATATATTAGTTGGCCAGTTAATTTCTTTCTATTTTTAGTAGAGACGGGGGTCTCACTCTTGCTCAGGCTGGTCTCGAACTCCTGACCTTGAGCGATCTGCCTGCCTCGGCCTCCCAGAGTGCTAGGATGACAGGCGTGAGCCACCGCACCTGGCCTTCAATCCTTTCCATATCCCTTTCCACCAGCTACCTCTTTTCTTGGCTGGTTACTTACTACCTACTCAAATTAGATGGTTGCCCCACAAGAGCAAATACTTTGTCTTGTACTCTGCCGTTTCACCGCTGCCTAGCATATCAAAGATACTTAAGTATTGCTGGGATGAGTACATAAATTGTAAACAGACCCATAGATCAGCCATTGCTGACAACTGACACCGAAAAAGTGGAGATGACAGTAATTTAATTTTCAGTCATCTATACGAGATTGGGATCAACTATGAATTTTTTTTTTCCAATTGAAAGAGGTTTACCCTTAGTATCTGGCAAAGTCAGAACTAATGTTGGGTGGGAGTATAATTACGAAGGTAGAAATCCTTTTTAAAACACCATTTTAGGCCGGGCGCAGTGGCTCACGCCTGTAATCCTAGCACTCTGGGAGGCCAAGGTGGGCGGATTACACTAGGTCAGGAGTTCGAAACCAGCTTGAGCAAGAGCGAGACCCCTGTCTCTACTATAAATAGAAAGAAATTAATTGGCCAACTAAAAATATATAGAAAAAATTAGCCGGGCATGGTGACGCATGCCTGTAGTCCCAGCTACTCGGGAGGCTGAGGCAGGAGGATTGCTTGAGCCCAGGAGTTGGAGGTTGCTGTGAGCGAGGCTGATGCCACAGCACTCACTCTAGCCTGGGCAACAAAGCAAGACTCTGTCTCCAAAAATAAATAAATAAATAAATAAATAAATAAATAAATAAATAAAACACCATTTTATAACATAATGAAAAATAAGAGTCTTGGCTAAACTGTATCTCTATAAATTCTGGTTTTTTTTTCCTTACAGACAGAATCTCACTCTGTCACCCAAGCTGCAACGTGCAATGGCACAATTATAGCTCACTGCAGCCTCAAACTCCTGGGCTCAAGCCCGCTTCCCATCTCAGCCTCCTGAGCAGCTGGGACCATAGGCATGCACCACCCCATTCAGCTTTTTGTTTTCCACAGATGGGGTCTTGCTAGGTTGCCTAAGCTAGTCTCAAACCCGTGGTCTCCCTCAAGTCATCCTTCTGCCTTGGCCTCCCTAAGTGCTGGGATTATAGCTGTGAGCCCCCACACCTGGCCCATAAATGCTGCTCTATATTATGACTAAGAAATGTATTCATACTACGAAATGTAGTTTATTTATTCATTCAATGAACATCGAGCACCCGTTACACGTGGATAACGTTAGGCGTTGGAAATAACAGGAGAGTAAGAAGTTGGTTCTGTCCTTCCTTCTAGTCAAAAGACAGGAACGAAACAGATCATTGCAGTTTAAGGAGGAAGACAGATGTAAGGGTAGGGGGGTCTAGCAAAGTAGAGGGGTCCCCCAATGTGTGGGAACCTGGGGTACCTCAGTAAACAAGGATTCCTGGGTAACTTCTGAGTGGAATAGATTATCCCATAGCTAGCTGAAAATACGAACAGGTTCACGAGAGACTTAGAGCAGATCAGCAAACTTTTTCTGCAAAGGACCAGATGGTAAGTATTTCAGGTTTTACGAATCATAGCCTAAGTAGCCGTAGACAACACAAAAACTAGTAAGTGTGGCAATATTCCAGTAAACCTTTATTTGCAAAAAAAAGAAGGGGCAGTCTAGATTTGGCCCATCAGGCCTGGAGTGCCAATCCCTGATTTAAAAGGGGTCACGTTAGACAGAAAGAACTAAGGGGAATTGGAAATATTCGGGGTCCTACTTGTTTTTTCATAAGTTCGGGGACTATAATGCTATCTTAAAATAGCATACTGGACAAACACCATCCTCCTATTATCTTTCAACTTTTCACTGTCTAAGGAAAAAACCTGAGCTGGGTGGATCATTTTAACGAGCCTGTACAGCACTTCCGCTGCTGTCGAAGATTAAACACAACGGTCAGAAAAAGTGTTGTGCTGCTCACACCACACGCGTGAATCACGGGTGTTTATTTTCAATGCAACTCAAGGAGTTTCTGCCACCTCTAATTGGAAAAACAAAGAATATGATCTGCAAACACACCAAAGCACCCAGACCAGTGTGCTGCTCATAAATTCATCTGAGCATGAAAGTATTTTCTCAAAAGGCATGCATAAGCCTTGGAAGAAAACACGGAATTGCTTGAAGCCGGTGGGTGTCACATGGTACATGTTGCTTCTAAGAAAAAAACAAAACAACAACTCAGGGAAAGCAAATTAATTTAGAAGAACAGCAGACAGCTCTCGTAATTCTAGTGCCGCTGCTTATATGCCAATTGTTTTAAGATAATACCAACAGATGCAACATAACTTAATTTGTAGACTCTTAGGCCTTGGTAAGGGATAAATCCCATATTATACTTAAGTTATAAGGACATATTTTCTTCTGCGTCCTGTTTGCTTGGGATTAAAACCTCTGTTAAGATGTGTTGGTCAACATGCATGATAAACCTCAAACAACTAAAACTTACTGAATTGAGTTTACTACGTGTTTATTCAATACTCATCACGTGTGCAAACTTGCAGAAGAGATTTCCAAAATGGGATCTCACCTCTTTCTGTAAATTAGAGAGATCTGTTTAGTAATATCATTTATTTTTAAACAAAGAAAAGGGCAGTAGTTCCAATTTAGGTCGTATAGTTGACAAAGAGGTTTGTCATAGTAGGTGAAAATGAAAGATGGCTTCTTGGAGTAGATAAGATTTAAACTGCATGTTAAAAATGGGGGAGTCATTCAATCAGTCGGTTGGGCTGACAACCTACGCATTCATCCATCCCTCAGCTAGGACCTCCTCTCAGGCCAGGGTTGTGCTGGGACTCGTGATGCCAAGACGAATGGGAAAGAGTAGCGGACCTGGAAGAGTTCACATCGAACGCTCCAACGCCACGCGGTGCGAAGGGAGCATTACGAGACAGATGAGCCCTGTTGACGGAAATCAGTATCGGATGTTTTTTGGGAGCACAGAGGAGCCTGAATCTAACTCTGCCTCGGGCTGTTAGGAAAACTTTTGTGTCGCATTTTGCATTTCTGTTTTCTAAAGTAGAACCATTTCTCCAAATTCAGACCAAAATCTGTCCTTGAAAACGATCCAGCAACTTGTGGTGAGCTTCAGAGAAAGTCGTCAGCATCCTTCCTTTGGCCAAATTCACCATTTCATTTACACATGAACTCTTCTTTAAGCTTTCCAACGGGCCGGGCGCGGTGGCTCACGCCTGTAATCCTGACACTCTGGGAGGCCAAGGGGGGCAGATTGCTCAAGGACAGGAGTTCGAAACCAGCGTGAGCAAGAGCGAGACCCCCGTCTCTACTATAAATAGAAAGAAATCAATTGGCCAACTAATATATACATAGAAAAAATTAGCCGGGCATGGCGGCGCATGCCTGTAGTCCCAGCTACTCTGGAGGCTGAGGCAGGAGGATCGCTTGAGCCCAGGAGTTGGAGGTTGCTGTGAGCGAGGCTGACGCCACGGCACTCACTGTAGCCTGGGTAACACAGTGAGACTCTGTCTCAAGAAAAAAAAAGCTTTCCAACAAACCCATAAGATACTATCATGATTCCCACTTTGCAGATGAGGAAGTTGCAACTTACAGAAAATAAGAAACTTGCAAGACAGCACACCCGAAATGAGATTAAAACTAGAATTCAATCCAAGTGTATCTGATTCCAAACTCCATGTTATTGATGACAGTGCTGTGGTATCATGTTTTTCCTATAGCTTTCACGACTCTTCTCTGTCTAGCCTTTGTTTTTTTTTGAGACAGAGTCTCACTTTGCATTGGTCACTTGAGTCACTGTCATGTCCATGTGCATCTGTGCCATTATTTTGTGTTCTGTGTCACCCCCGTCCTGTAATCGGGCCACGTCAGAGCTCCAAGCTTCTTGGTAAACACGGGTTCTCCCAGGAACTCATAGAGAGAGAGAAGAGAACTCACTCATGACCATAAGGGTGACACCAAACCATCATGAGCCAAACATCCGCCATTAGATCACACCTCCCACGTTAGGAGTCAAATTTCAACATGAGAGTCAGAAGATCAAATATCCAAGGCCAGGCGCAGTGGCTCACGCCTGTCATCCCAGCACTCTGGGAGGCCGAGGCGGGCGGATAGCTCAAGATCAGGAGTTTGAAACCAGCCTGAGCAAGAGCGATATCCCCGTCTGTACTAAAAAATAGAAAGAAATAAATTGGCCAACTAATATATATAGAAAAAATTTGCCAGACATGGTGGCACATGCCTGTAGTCCCAGCTACTTGGGAGGAAGCTGAGACAGGAGAATCGCCTGAGCCCAGGAGATCGAGGTTGGTGTGAGCTAGGCTGACGCCATGGCACTCACTCTAGCCTGGGCAACAGAGTGAGACTCTGTCTCAAAAAAAAAGAGAAACAAATTTCAACATGAGATTCAGAAGATCAAATATCCAGACAGAGGATAGCAGTGTTGCTATGTAATCTTCCAAGGTTAGGCCTTAAGTGCCCTTGCGACTTCTGACCTTTGCCCTTTTGGTCCCCCCTGGGACCGACACGCTATGGAAAAGCCCAGCTGGACTTCTGGAGGACACGGAGGAGGACCAAGGGGCCGCCACTGATAGCAGGTAGCAACCATGAGAGACCATCTCAGAACTTCCAGACCCAGGAGAGCCCCTGACTTCCAATTCCTGTCTTAGTTATCAACTAATGCTGCGTGATTAAAGTATCCAGAAACATAGTGGCTTAAAACAGCATCGCTTTATTGCGGGTTTTTGTTGTTGTTGTTGTCGTTTTTTAATAAGTCTGTGGATGGTTTTTGCTGCGGGTCTTCAGACTCACTCATGCAACGACTTTCAGCTGGAAGGTGGGCTGAGCTTTGAGCTGAGCTGGGTCTGCTGGGCCCCTTCCTCTGGGTCTTCTTCCATCTGAATCCAGATGTGGAATCTCTAACGCAGGGGCCCTCAAACTTTTAAACAGGGGGCCAGTTCACTGTCCCTCAGACCATCGGAGGGCCGGACTATAGTTTAAAAAAAAAAAACTATGAACAAATTCCTATGCACCCTGCACACATCTTTTTTTTTTTTTTTTTTTTTTTTTTTTTGAGACAGAGTCTCGCTTTCTTGCCTAGGCTAGAGTGAGTGCCGTGGCGTCAGCCTAGCTCACAGCAACCTCCAACTCCTGGGCTCAAGCGATCCTGCTGCCTCAGCCTCCCGAGTAGCTGGGACTACAGGCACGAGCCACCATGCCCAGCTGATTTTTATATTATATATATTAGTTGGCCAATTAATTTCTTTCTATTTTTATGGTAGAGACGGGGTCTCGCTCAGGCTGGTTTTGAACTCCTGACCTTGAGCAATCCGCCCGCCTCGGCCTCCCAGAGTGCTAGGATTACAGGCGTGAGCCACCTCGCCCGGCCCACACATCTTTTTTTGAAGTGAAAAAAACAAACGGGCAAAAACACCCACGTGTGGCCCACGGGCCGTAGTTTGAGGACGCTTGTTCTAGTGAGTAGATAGATAATAGCCATAGCATTTTAGGGTAAAGAAGGATCTTAAACTCTACCTACTCCAATACCTTCCTTGTCGGATAAAAAAAAAAAATGGAGTCAGAGAGGTTCAATTATTTGCTCAAAGTCACACAGTTCGTTAGGAGCACAAATAGGATTGAAACTCAGCTGTTCAGCTTCCCAAACTAAAGCTGTTTCCCTTAACCATGAGACGGCAGAACTTCTCTCCCACTAGTCTTTCAAGGCTCTACTTATGGCAGAAATCGGTAATCAAGCACGGAGTTTCTCTCCTGGAGCCAGAAAGTTCCAGAACCCTTGGCAATGCCAAGCTCTGAGCAGTCACCACCAGAAAGAGAAGACAAGTAACACTACACTCCTGGGTCATTTCCTCGACCTCCCCTCCCGCTGCCTCAAGAACCCCGAGAACAGCTGCAGGACACTTGGGGGGGGCAGGATCAAAGCAAAACGCTGCAAAAGCCAGACTCTGGCCCCACGACATCAGATTTCCATTACGTTGTTATATTTCCATTCAAAATAAATTTGATAAGTTCGAAATTTTGCTCATCAAGGATAATGACTATCAGAAAATAATTTTAGGGAGAAGCTTTCCGTGGCAAACGAAACACTTTAAATATGGAATTGTGACAGAGAGATGAAAATGGACTGATTCGGATGATTAATTAAAGATGACAGCAGGATGTCATTCTCAGAGTTGCTCAGACTTGCCCCCTTTCATTTTTCTATATCCGATCCATTCCAGGGATTCAGAATACAAAAGTCACCAAAATAAATCAAATCATCAAAATATTATTAATTCTCATGAGGCTGATTAGCATATATGTATGAATATGGAGTCACGCGGTGTCAAATAATATGACACAAAATTCGCCATACTTCTGAGCTAATAAAAAAGAAAATTCTCCGTGCATGTCTACTGCAGATCTGTGTGTAGTTTAATGATGAGCAAGGAACATTCCAGCTTGCATGCAGACGTCTGCAGACCCTGTATAATTCATCATTTGTCTAACCCAAACACTCTGAGTCCTTGTAAATATTTAAAATAATCCTTAGTGTCACTTCACAAAACAACAACAACAGGATGGACTATGAACTACTTTTTTTTTTTTTTTTTTTGAGACAGAGTCTCGCTCTGTTGCCTGGGCTAGAGTGCCGTGGCATCAGCCTCGCTCACAGCAACCTCTAACTCCTGGGCTCAAGCAATCCTCCTGCCTCAGCTTCCCGAGTAGCTGGGACTACAGGCATGCGCCACCATGCCCGGTTCATTTTTTCTATATATATTAGTCTATTTATAGTAGAGACAGGGTCTCGCTCTTGCTCAGGCTGGTTTCGAACTCCTGACCTTGAGCAATCTGCCCGCCTCGGCCTCCCAGAGTGCTAGGATGACAGGCGTGAGCCACCACACCCGGCCTATGAACTACTTTTTATGATTCAATTTATTGGATTTAAATAGCACAGTCGGTAGAGCTTTGAATCCAAGAAGGAGGCATTTCAAAAAGCAATCGACTAGTCGCAATGTATGCACTTCAGTGAATTTATGTACCAGAAAGGTAGAAATACTACCCCTCAAATTAAGAAATACTATTCTGATGAAGCACCTTGCCAATTTGGGCCACATCTTTTTTCTTCCCCTGGATACTAACATATTCGTCTCAGTAACTCAATGAAGAGTTCATGAGACATTCATCAACCACAAGCATAAAATGACATGGACGTCATTTTAAGCAGATGTGATTTCAGACTGTGACACATTTCAGAGCAGTGAGACTAAGATAATGATAGGTCTCCGCTCATAGCTGGAAGTCAAGACAAGAAGCGAACCATAGATGTCCCCATCTCATCTCGTGTCCTGGGCTATGGCTTGGGCCAGACATACGATGACCATCCTTGACCACCTGGAGGAAGAGAAGCAGTTACCCTAATTTAGGCAGCGAGCCTTGAGCTGCCCTAGCAACTTCTGAACTGATCTGGATGCTCGAAGATACGCGTCATATTCAGACAGAGAAGTAAGCAGGTGGCTTTCAAAGAAGCTAAGACGAGATGGGAGCCTGGTAGCATGCTGGTACCGATTCTTTAGCTGAGTGATACACATTTCTCTATGAATTTTTCAAGGCAAAAAGAATTCTACATTGATTGAGATCAGGGCATCCTATCTGGAAAAATGTATGTTTCTATAAAATATGTAGGGAAGAAGTAAACAATATCAGGGGGAGAAGGAAAAAAAATTGTGTGATGTTTGTTTTCTGCCTACTATGTTCTTGTGATAATTGATAACCCTTTTTTTTTTTTTTTTTTTTTTTTTGGAGACAGTCTCACTTTGTTGCCAAGGCTAGAGTGCCATGGCATCAGCTTCGCTCACAGAAACCTCCAACTCCTGGGCTCAAGTGATCCTCCTGCCTCAGCCTCCAGAGTACCTGGGACTATAGGCATGTGCCACCATGCCTGGCTAATTTTTTCTATATGATTTTAGTTGTCCAATTAATTTCTTTCTATTTTTAGTAGAGATGGGGGTCTCACTCTTGCTCAGGCTGGTTTCGAACTCCTGACCTTGAGCAATCCATCCGCCTCGGCCTCCCAGAGTGCTAGGATGACAGGCGTGAGCCACCGCGCTCGGCCGAATTGTTAATCCTTGATGTAGATCATATTACCCCCAATTTCCAGATCCAGAAGTTAAGGCCAAAATAGTTAAACTACATGGCCAAGGTCACATAGCTATTAAGTGAAAACCCTGGCTTGGGCCGCAGGTTACAGCTGCCCACACTGTTTCAATGCCTCCCAAGGTTATAAACATCTCCATGTACCCACTATGTATTGCTTACTACCGTGCGATAGCAGAACACGGTCCACAAGGTGTTATTAGACTGTCTACAGAAAAATAATCATGTAGTCAAAAAAGACCAAGAAACACTGAAATGAAGTAAAATAGCTCTCTTTACTGCAGTATTCGCCAGGATATTTAATGTGCTAATGGGACTTCCCAAAAAGAAGATATATTTGTGTGCAATTTTCAAATTTTCTTAGATAAAAAATAATTATTTGTTTATTATTATTATTTGCAGAGCATTGCATAGAACAAATGCCTCAAAGGATGTTCTTTGGAAAGCTTGAATAACACATCACAGAATGTAAAGATGCCTGAAGCAGTTTTCTCCCTTTTCAAATAAAAAGTTGAGTAAATGTCCCATTAGTTATACGGGCAAAGAAAGAGAGCATTCTTGAAATACTCTGAGAAGCTGAGCATTAAAATGCATCATATGGGGACAGGCGTGGCGGCTCATGGCCTGTAATCCTAGCACTCTGGGAGGCCGAGGTGGGAGGATCGCTCAAGGTCAGTAATTCGAAACCAGCCTGAGCAAGAGTGAGATCCCTGTCTCTACTAAAAACAGAAAGAAATTAATTGGACAACTAAATATGTACAGAATAAATTAGCTGGTCATGGTGGTGCATGCCTATAGTCCCAGCTACTCGGGAGGAGGCTGAGGCAGGAGGATGGCCTGAGCCCGGGAGTTGGAGGTTGCTGTGAGCTAGGCTGATGTCACAGCACTCTAGCTCAAGGAACAGAGTGGGACTCTGTCTCAAAAAAAAAAAAAAATATATATATATATATATATATATATATATCGAGGGGGGAGGGGGGAGATGGGCAATCCACATAACCTTAACATTTGTACCCCCATAATATGCTGAAATAAAAATAAAATAAAATAAAATAAAATACACGTTGAAAAAAATAAAAATTAAAATTAAAAAAATAAAAATGAAAATAAATAAATAATAAAATGCATCACATGGGACGCTGCAGCTGGCAGTGCCACTTGCCAAACGGTTCATGTCGTCACCGTGTCGGAAGGAAATGCCTTTGGGATCCTGTGGCTGAGGGACGCTCAGGGAATTCCGGCTGAGGAGCTGGGAGCAGAAACGATCCAGGTCCCCTCCAGGCCAGAGCTCTGAACTGCCAGCGTATGATCCCGGAGCTTTCTGCCGTCACCAAGATGGCACCGGTCACCGTGACCAGGGCGAGTTTGTTATCAGCTAGGTTTGACTCTTCTGCTGGCTCCGACCAACTCCTAGTAGCTGCTGAGAAGAGCTAAGAGGGATCTGAGTTCCTGATAAGGATCAGGAGGGAAGAATCAGGAATGTATGAGTCTGGGCCACCCAGTGGGGGAAGAATATTAGCATGCACACCAAGTATCTGCCATTCTTCAATTAGAAAGCAATGGAATAATCTATTTTTTTTAAAAAAAACTCCCTTCCTTAATGATATGGAAGTCGTTTCTGCATCTTGCAATGTCTCTCAGGTATCCATTATGAAAAATCTATCATTATTATTATTATTATTGTTATTGTCCTAGAGATACATAGAAGTGTCTGGAATTTAGATAATTCTGGTTAGGAGAGAAATGAAAAGGAAAATTAGCTGTCACTCAAAAGTGACTGCCCATGCTGTATAAACACAAGAATGAGAACTCCACAATATGAAAATGAAAACATTTTAAAAATGCTCTTAAGAGTTAAGAGTTGGAGGAGTATTGCAACAGAAGAAACAAAGTACGCTCAGCGGCAGAAAGAAATCTTTAAGGATGCCCCCGATGAGGGATTTTTTTTTTTCCTAAACTATAGATATGCTCTGCTATGAGAATCATTTCAAAAGCTCTGTGAAAAGCTTTTTAGTCTAGTAGGGGTCAGAAAGCAATGTTAGAAATCTGCAATTCATTGGGGAGCTCCTAGAAAACTACATGCAACATAAATTATTTAATAACACCCTTCCTAGGTGCACATTTTTATTCCACCAGTATGTGAAAGAGAGACAGGCACCCTGAGCACCAACTTCCTTCCCCAGGGTGGCCGAAGTGAAATATGGAGCCCAAACTGCCACATAGATGGGAGTCTTCCAGTCCAAGCTGCAGCACATCCTGAAATCGACATGTTCCAACTTTGGGTTTGCTTAGGCCACTACTCAAGAGACACTAAGAATTCCAGTTTCCATCAGATCTTTGGTATAGATGGTCAAGCCAACAGAGCAAACCGAACATCACAGCTCAGATACCATTTGAAGGCAAAAAACAAACAACCAAACAAAAAAAACAGCCAAACTATAAACATGAATAGAAAAAAACCCACAAAAAACCAGAGAGGAAATCAGCTGTAGAAAGGAAAGAGGAAGATTAAAGAGGGGGGGTGTATTCAGCAGAAAAAGCATCCTGAGAAGACAGAAAATACTCCTTTTTAGATAAGCTCAACTAGCATTCCCGATGCCGCCCATCGAGATTAATATAGAATTGGCCTTTAATACATCTTTGGTGGAAGAGTAAATGTCATGTAGGCGTATTCATTGTTTAACCCGGGAAACAATTCTTTTTAATGAATATATTTTTTTTCCCAAAATGTTCCAGAAACTTGGGTTCTTAAGAGACCAGTGAACTAATCCAGACTCAACTTACATAAATGCAAATAATTAAGGGAAATGAACTTCACAGTTAAAAAAAAAAAGAGGTCATATTGAATTCCTAATCTAAAACAGACCCAGCTAAAAGCATACAAAAAAAAAATACAAATTGTCCTTCCATTCATGAACCAAAAAATAGTGCACGCTTTTTAAATGGAAAACTTGTGGACCATTAAGTCAATGAAGCTTAGAAAGATCTCAGGCTAACATTGTTCTCTGCTGTTTAATAATAATGATGAAACTTTTTCGGTGGCAAACATTAATGTTGATAGAAACATCTTTTATTTAAAAAACAAAACAAAACAAAACAAAACTGAAAGCCTTAATCATGCTAATTTGGCATTCTCCCTGGGAATCTGAGTCCATGCCCAACCCCGCCTCCAAAAAATCAGTCCTGCATGAGCTAGCAACCAAAAATAAATGACAACGTGAAAATATCTCATAGTGAGAGGCATTCAACACGTGTTTCATGAACGAACTTACGAGTGCATTACAGAAGGAAGATCATCAAGTCAAGTCCCGGAGGAAACGGCAACGCCAAAACACTTCTGGGAATTGTGTGTTTTTCCACTCATTCATTCAAGGCATATTTATTAAGAGCCTGCTGCCTGCACATATTTGCGTGAGACACTGAGGGCAGAGCAGGGCCAGACACAGGCAGCCCTTGTCTTCTAAAACGTGTGTTGTGCAATCTGGAGGGGCGAGCAAAGGCAAGTGACAGAGACAGAAACACAGTCACTGTCCTCAGAGAGACAAAAGCTGAGATGGGGTGCAACAGGAAGAACATTCCAGAACAAACCTGCCTGACCCAGTTCACCTGGCCTGGCTGGGATCTCCAGAGGAGTACAGGCAGGCCCGTGACAGCCTTGCTCAGCAGGCTGGGTTGATTCTACCTGCACAAGGCAGTCCCTGAAGTAGCCCAGGCAGTGGACAGGGGAGGTTTATGATAAGAGTCTAAGAGTTCTCTTTTTAAAAGATTATTGTAGGGGTGTGGCGAGCATTTTGGAGGGGCAGGGCATAACTCTAACCCTTCTTAGAGAGAGGCAGAGATATACAAGGTAACCAAAATGTAAAAATAATAAAAAAACATATGAAAATAAAGTAAAATAAAATAATAAAATAAATAAAAAAAAAATAAAAGAGGGGGAAAGAAATGTTTGTGAAATAGTATGGACAATACAATCTTATTTATGTAAAAGCAAAATTAAAAGGTATTGATTTATATACCTGAAAAAAATATATAATAAATGTGGCAAAGGGAGTTTTACCCCATAGAAAATAAGAAATAAGAAGGGAGTGAGAGTAGTATGAGATTAAAGGGAAATTCCTTTTTTAATAATAAAACTTAAAAAAGAAAGAAAGAGTATTGTAAATGCTATGTAGAAAAAAAGAAAAAAAAGAGAGATTCAAGCAAAGCAAGAATGAAAGCTGAAGGTCATTGGGCATATCTTTTTTTTCTCTTTCTCCTTTTATTTCATCATATTATGGGGGTACAAATATTGTTAGGGTTACATATATTGCCCCCCTCCCCCCCCCCCATGTTAGACCTTCAAGCGTATCCAACCCCCAGGTGGTGCACTCACACCCACTATGTAAGTACACACCCTTCCCTCCTCTCCCCTCCTACCTGCCCACCACCTGATAAAAGTCTTTATCACCGACTAGGTAAGGGATTCAAGATACCCTTCCCTAGAGTGGTGGCCTTGGAGATGCAGAGAATTTGAGATTCATTTTGGAGGCAGGAGCAGCAAGACTTACCCATGGGGGCAGAAGAGAGAAGGGATCGAAGAGGAGGCCATGGTTCTGGCTTGAGTAGGTGGGTGAAGAGTTGAGATGAGTTGGAGGGCCAGTGTCGGGGTAATTCACTTACTGTCAATGGGGAAAAAAACAAACTCTGTAAGATAATTTTAAAGAGATTTATTCTGAGCCAAATTTGAGGACCATGACCCAGAGCCACTGCCAAGAGGCCTTGGACAAATGGACTCACTGTGGCCGGGTTGCAGTTTGGTTTTATACTTTTCAGGGAGACAGGGGTTACGGGTAAAGCCATCAATCAATACGTGGGAGGCATGCATTGGTTTGGTCCCAAAAGGTGGGCCATCTCCAAGTGGGTGGCTTACAGGTCTCAGGTGGGTTTAAAGATTCTTTGGATTGTAATTGGCTAAAGACATGAAGCTTTGTCTAAAGACTTGGAATGTTTTCACATAAACTGTCTACCAAAGGTAAGCCACCATTTCTTGCATAAATTGAAGACCTGCAGGTGTGTCTTGCAAACCCTTAGGTCTCTCAATGGGTTACAAAGGATGTCCCCAAGAAGGGAGGGGACATGATAAGGCCTGTCTGACCTCCCTCCTCCTGGCAGGCAACTTTGCTTTAGGATACTCCTTTGGCCACAAGAGGGTCCATTCAGTCAGGGGGAGGGTTGGGGGGTGGGGGTTGAGCATTTTAGTTCACACTACTTAAAGACATTTCCTACTGTGAACTAAAATAAAATTTTAAGGCTCACCTCTCCCCTCACCGGCTGACTAAATGGACCCCCTCATGGCCAAAGGAATATCCTAAAACTAAATTGCCTGCCAGGAGGAGGGAGGTCAGACAGGCCACATCATGCCCCCTCCCTTCTTGGGGACATCCTTTGTAACCCATTGACAGGCCTAAGGGTTTGCAAAACACACCTGCAGGTCCTCAATTTACACAACAAATCTATGTCAGGTGGCTTATCTCTGAGAACAGCTCCTTATGTTAAAACATTCCAAGCCTTTAGACAAAGCTTCATGCCAAAAAATCTTTAAACTCATCTATAACCTGTAAGCCCCACCCCCCTTCAAGATGTCCCACCTTTTTGGGCCAAACCAATGTATGCCTCCCACGTATTGATTGATGGCTTTACTCGTAACCCCTGTCTCCCTGAAAAAGTATAAAACCAAACTGTAACCAAGCCACATGGAGTCCACTTGCCCAAGGCCTCTTGGCAGCGGCTCCGGGTCATGGTCCTCCAATTTGGCTCAGAATAAATCTCTTTAAAATTAGTTTACAGAGTTTGGCTTTTTTCCCACTTGACACTACTTGAGTGCACAGAATTTTCCAGAAATAACCGAAGCAGACTTTCCTAACCTGGGTCTGCAGATGGTCTCCCAGGCCGCTACGCATCCCCTGAAATTGTGTGAGTGTGCACACGTGTTTGTTTGTGCACACAGCATTGTTTTCCCGTTAATAGCTTGCAGAGAAATTCTTAAGTGGTCTCCTGATCCCAACCAAAATAAGAATCACCGATTTAAATGGGCAGAATTACTTGAAAAGTAGTCCCCAAGAGAATGATTACAAATAGACTCAGACTTTTGTTCACTTTGGCTTAGAATCTAATATACCCGCTCCTGAAGAGTAAGAAAAAAAGTTTATTCTGTATCCGAGCAATGTATAATTCGCGAGCATGAATCCTCCACAAAAGACAAACAAAAGATTTTTTTAATGGCATGACGCTAAAGTCATTTCAATCCAATTCAGCAGTGAACAATTTAAGACATGTCTCTTCCGGCAAAAGACAGCTGGACACATAAAGATGATTGTGTGATCCATTCAAAATTAAAGAATAGACTAAATCATTTACAGCAATAAAAATGCAGAAAATTCTACCAGGAAGAAAAATTAAAAAAAACAAAAAGGAAGTGAAAACTCTCCTCCCCCAGCAAGTGATTTTCAAATGTTTCCAAAACAGGAAGCAAAAGACATTTTCATGTCACTCTGGTAGTTTCCAGAATAGAATAAGTTAATCAGGCAGCCTCTAAAAACAAAGCAGCAATTCATTAAAAAAAAAAAAAATAGCAATGAACCACAGTGCCAGAGTGTCAAGGAAGCAGACATGTTCAAGAGAGTGCTTTGTATGCAAATACAGCTCAGCTTTTATCACTGAAGCCTCCCAGGCTTGTATAGGGGCAAGAAATGCTCTTTGCCTCTGCTTAAACTTTTCTCCTAATAAAGTCAACTTCCAAGGACAGAAGAGGCTTGGATATATTTTAAACGATTATAGTAGAAGAAATACATTCACAAATCCAGGGTTTCAAACAACAAAAAAAAAACAACCTCAATCCGGCATAACCCTCTCTGCAACCTTGATGTGGCTGATTTAAATACTGTCTCACACACACGAGCATCATCATTTAGAACCTAGATCCTCATTCATTCCACATTTAAAATTTCTCCTTTTCTTTCCCACATTTCACCTACCCATTCACCTGCATTTCCACATTTGAGCTATTTTTTCTTCCCCATCATAATCTAAACATCACTGCCGACAGTGTCTAAGAATTAGTTATCTTATCTTCATTTCTTCTTCCCTTTCAGTTCCAAATATATGAATTTTCCAAAACATAATTGCTAACAATAAAGAAACCCCAAAACATAAAAACAAAACCACTGGAGAAGCATTTTAAATATTTAAGTGTATTCAGGGTTTGCAACTGTTTTCATCCCTAAGTCATTTTTCAAGCTATGTCGAGACAGCACGGAATGCTGTATGTTTTGTCTGATGTTTAACTTAGTAGAAAAAATAATCCAAAAGGATCTATAAAAGTATCAGCTTGAACACAAGATTTCTACATATTTAAACTTCATCCTTTATATATGTGAATATATCTATATCTATCTATATATCTATATATATATATATATATATATACACACACACACACACACATGCCCATGAGAAAACTGTAGGAACAAAACAGATGTTCTGGCAATTTTATAACAGTTTCACATTTATATGTTGTCATTCTTCCCAAAGGACCCTAAAATTCCTTTGCATTTTCTTTATGTGCTTAGATATTAAAAACATATCTTTGCCAATCACTCGTTTTCTTTTCTTTCTTTTTTTTTGAGAAAGAGTCTCACTTTGTTGCCTGGGCTAGAGTGAGTGCCGTGGCGTCAGCCTAGCTCGCAGCAACCTCCAACTCCTGGGCCCAAGCGATCCTCCTGCCTCAGCCTCCCGAGTAGCTGGGACTACAGGCATGCGCCACCATGCCCGGCTAATTTTTTCTATGTATTTTTAGCTGTCCAAGTAATTTCTTTCTATTTTTTTTTTTTTTTAAGTAGGGACGGGATCTCACTCTTGCTCAGGCTGGTCTCGAACTCCTGACCTCGAGCAATCCTCCTGCCTCGGCCTCCCAGAGTGCTAGGATGACAGGCATGAGCCGCCGCGCCCAGCCTACCACTTGTTTTCTGTCAGGAGGAACCAGACGTGGGCCCCATGAGCTCTCATTAGCAACATCATCATCATCACTACCATCTTTGCCATCGTCACGTAAAAGAAAGTAGAAATTGCTTAACCAATCATAGCTAAAATAAGTGTCACAAATCTCTTATGATTGATCAAATGCCCCTCCATGAGACTGAAACCTCAAATACTAGGCCGCAGTGTACAGAGATTCCAAAGCCATTAATGTTTCTATATGGAAAAAAAACATAATGGCCATCGCTGAAAAACAATACTCAGAATCCCATCTGGTTCCGGGAAAGAAAAAGAATAATTCAAGGCCGGGTGCAGTGGCTCACGCTTGTAATCCTGGCACTCTGGGAGGCCGAGGTGGGAGGATTGCTCGAGATCAGGAGTTCGAGACCAGCCTGAGCAAGAGCGAGACCCTGTCTCTACTAAAAATAGAAAGAAATTAATTGGCCAACTGATATATAGAGAAAATATTGGCACTGAGTCACACCCAGCCAGCAAAGCAGGTGGCAGTGGGTGCTGGCCCCTTCGGTCTCCCACCGAGGAACCCACCTATGGTGTTGTACCAAAATGGATAACGAAAACAGGGAACCGGTCAACAAACCTGGAAGGGCAACAAATAAGCACAAAGTGAAAACACCCTGGGAGCGAACCTCGAACAGAACGCAAATGAAGTTCTGGAAGAAATGGCGGGCCATGAGAATATTGACTGTGCAGCTGGATCTAATGAAGAAAAACTTGCCGAGGTAAACGAGCAAAGCGGTTATGACGGAAAGGAGAAAGGGCCCAGAGGAAGTGACACCGGCAAAAAACATCCCATTTTTTAAAATTTTTTTTTAATGTTTTTAATCTTTTTTTTTTTAATTTCATGACATTGAAAACACAAAGGATAAAATGTTGAAAGGTGATCCGAACTTAAACAGGAGTATGACAGTTTTGCAAAGCATAGAAAAGACGCTAAATCTGTACTGTTAGTTGTAGGATAAGAAAAAGAAGGCGAGCTCTATTCAAACCACGCTCAAAAAGTGTTTTTCAAAGACAGCACTTAAATTCTTAATGTTGCTAATGTTTTAAATTACAGCATGCTAAGTGTTAGTCTTAACTATTTTTTTTTAATTTCCTTATACTCTGATAACTGACAGTAAGGGAGTTTTTAATGATTTGACAAAAAATTTTAAAGGTCGTAGAACCATTGTAACTTTTCCCATTGACAATGATTAAGTTCGCTTTGCATGGTTTCGACTTGCAGAGTTATTTTTAGTCACACTGCTACACAAGGTGAGCATTGCTCTGACTTCAAATTTGTTAAAAAATACTAGGTGGGGCAAATAAAATGTATGGCTAACAGGCCACAAATTTAAAACACGTGCCAAGAACTGACATGCATCTCGGCCGTATTAGAAGAGTGGGTTGAAGAAAACCAAGGACTGTAAGTGGCTTAGAAAGATGTATTTATCCAATACTCTATCCAGGAAGGATACATTGGTTGTCATATGCTTCTCAATTCTCCCAACACACTGTCTGGCAAAAATAAAGTCAGCATTCTATATTTTTATCCACAGAGCTTAGTGGAGAACTGCATGTTACTGTCAACCTAAATAAGAAACAGAGAGAGGCTCTCTAAAAGAAAATGATATTTTTTCCCGGAATGAGCATTGCAATGGGAATAGGTATGCCATAGTAAACTATGTTTGTATTCAGGGAGATAAACACAAAAGTATTTAAAGGAAAAAATGACCAAAATTACATAATTTCCTTAAGACAATTATCCTTGGCTATAAGGATCAATAACACGGTGGCACCGGTAAGAAGTTGTCCTCCCAGAAGGATTTTTTTTGGGTTTTTTTTTTTTTTTTGGTGTAAGGTTGTGATGATCTTTGTGCAGGGCTGAGATTTTCACAGGATCTTTTGTGGTGGTTTTTATCATCATGCATTTGTGTAGGAGAATCCTCTCTTGGTGGCCTGTCTCAGCTCTTTTTGTCAGGCGTTTTTTTTTTTCTTTTGTTTTTAACACAAGTGACTCCATTTTGATTCTCACAATGTCCACGTTATCAAACTTCCCGAACTCTGAGTGCATTTTGATACCTGGCTGTTAAGCACTAAGGTTTCTCCACTGAATGTTTCCTTGCACATCACAATACAACTGGAGGAAGATCACAATTCAACTGGAGGAAGATCACAATACAACTGGAGGAAGATCACAATACAACTGGAGGAAGATCACAATTCAACTGGAGGAAGATCACAATACAACTGGAGGAAGATCACAATACAACTGGAGAAAGATCACAATACAACTGGAGAAAGATCACAATTCAACTGGAGGAAGATCACAATTCAACTGGAGGAAGATCACAATACAACTGGAGGAAGATCACAATACAACTGGAGGAAGATCACAATTCAACTGGAGGAAGATCACAATTCAACTGGAGGAAGATCACAATTCAACTGGAGGAAGATCACAATTCAACTGGAGGAAGATCACAATACAACTGGAGGAAGATCACAATTCAACTGGAGGAAGATCACAATTCAACTGGAGGAAGATCACAATTCAACTGGAGGAAGATCACATAACTGGGTAACATCAACAACCATGAATATTCTGTATTCCATATGGATGGTGAACAACAAGCAAAATTTCTGCCAAAATCCTTGTTTTGAGACAATGGAGAGAACGCATGGGTAGCTGTACCTTTCCACTCACAATGCTCTAACGTAGACCCTTTTGCAGTACATGATCTGCCAACAGCTCAAAAACTTTTTGAAAAAAAGAAAAAAAACAAAAGCCCCCGTCTCGTTCATCCCTGGATCCAAACATAAGCACCTAGAGCCCAGGTTAGGTCTCAATTCAGATGTCACCTCTGAATTAGACTTGTCCACCCCATCTAAAGTATTCCTTCTGGCCGTGCGCGGTGGCTCACGCCTGTCATCCTAGCACTCTGGAAGGCCGAGGTGGGCGGATTGCTCGAGGTCAGGAGTTCAAAACCAGCCTGAGCAAGAGCGAGACCCCGTCTCTACTATAAATAGAACAAAATTAATTGGCCAACTAATATATGTAGAAAAAATGAGCCGGGCATGGTGGCGCATGCCTGTAGTCCCAGCTACTCGGGAGGCTGAGGCAGGAGGATCACTTGAGCCCAGGAGTTTGAGGTTGCTGTGAGCGAGGCTGACACCATGGCACTCACTATAGCCTGGGCAACAAAGCGAGACTCTGTCTCAAAAAAAAAGTAATAAATAAAATAAAGTATACCTTCTTTCACTACTTCTCACTTGTTTCTATGCTTTCATGGCTTGAATCAAATTCTGGAATTATAGTCCTCATTAATGCTTACTGGTTTCCTATCTAGAGCACAAGCTGAAATGTGAGCAGCAGGAATCAGGAATGTCTGGTTCTCAACTGTGTCCGAGGGCCTGGGAATGGAATTATGGGCATGGAGTGCTTATTGCACACTGGATGGGGTGGGGGGGGGATTTGAATAAATGTCTAAGGAAATGACTATTTGAATGAATGGTGAAATGAATGAACTGCTGTTTGATTAATACGTGAACGAAGCTAAAACTATTATCATCCCAAGTACAAAGTAGATCAAAGATGACTTTTAGGCCGGGAGGGGTGGCTCACACCTGTAATCCTAGCACTCTGGGAGGCCGAGGCGGGAGGATCGCTTGAGGTCAGGAGTTCAAAACCAGCCTGAGCCAGAGCGAAACCCCGTCTCTACTAAAAATAGAAAGAAATTAGCTGGACAACTAAAAATATATATAGAAAAAAATTAGCCAGGCATGGTGGCACATGCCTTTAGTCCCAGCTACTCGTGAGGCTGAGGCAGGAGGATCTCTTGAGCCCAGGAATTTGAGGTTGCTGTGAGCGAGGCTGATGCCACGGCACTCTAGCCCGGGCAACAGAGTGAGACTCTGTGTCAAAAAATAAAATAAAATAAAATAAAATAAAATAAGACTTTTATTCTCCTAGATAATGTTTCATCCTCCCAACCAGAACATTCTCTGGGTTTCTCAAGTTCTGCCCCCCGATAGATCTACAGATGAGAATTCCTCCAGTGGGTGAGCACCCACCCCAGGTGCAGCCTACCGTTTGCTCAGCTGCAAGACGGAGAAGGTTCACTTTCCAGCAGGGAATGCGTGCAAACAGCTTGGGGAATTTTCGTGGAGAATAAGCCCAGGCTGAATCACAACACAGAGACGTGTTGATTCCACAAAGCACATTTTTGTCCCAGACTGTTGAGTGCAAGTCTGGTACTGAGTCGAGAGGGAGGTGGTTTCTCACTCTGATCTCGTCGGCAGGGCTGGTTGTGGAGTTTTCTGTCAACTTCTGGAGGCACCAGGGACGGCCTACAGCACACTCGCAACAGGGACCCGTGTGGCTGAGAAAAACCAAACGCCGGAGCCACAGCGTGGGCCTGGCTGGCATGCCCGGAAGCAGAGTGGGCGCAGGCTGACCAGCTAGGGAATGGTAGGACAGCACTTGAATCTAGCAGATGGGCTGTGGACTGCCCCAGGTCTGGATTCAAAATTTTCTAGTCTCTACTATAAATAGAAATCAATAGGCCAACAAATATATATATATATATATATATAAAATTAGCCGGGCATGGTGGCGCATGCCTGTAGTCCCAGCTACTTGGGAGGCTGAGGCAGGAGGATCGCTTGAGCCCAGGAGTTGGAAGTTGCTGTGAGCGAGGCTGACGCCACGGCACTCACTCTAGCCTGGGCAACAGAGTGAGACTCTGTCTCAAAAAACAAAAACAAAAAAATTCTATTTCTACTACTTTTTAGCTATTTGATTTTGGCCATATAAACTCTTTCTCAGTAACGTCATCTGTAAAATGGGTAGTATCTATTCTATTTGAACTATAATTCAGAGTTACCAAATAGCAGCAATGATGGAAAGTTTTCTAAAAAAATTCCAGCTCTAAATGGGAAAAATGTAACAGACTTACAAAGAGCACCATTTTCAATTCCTAATGAAATAATCAATTCACACAAAATTAACAGATGATTTAGGGCTTTAGACAGGGGTTTGCAATCTGGGATTCCCGAGGGTACTTAGCAGAGGGTGCCTGGATAGAAGAAAGGGAATATATGAACATAAATGGTAAATATGGTGCATATTTATTTTTACTTTTAACTGAAATTTTGTGTCTCATTGAATCATAAATGTAGGCAATAAGCCGTAGTAGTAACAGCAGTACCTACGATTTTGCCATAGTACAAATCGCAGATTTTTTTTAAAAAAGTGATAACTTCATTGTTACTACAGGTATCTTGAAATATTTACTCCACATTGCTTATTATTAGTAGTATTATTATAAAATTATAATCGTCATCATAACTGCTACCGGTTCTTGTTACTTAATATGTAATAAAGAACGGCGTATTTCACTGTATCCCAAATTTGTTCTTTAACATTGCAATAACTGTTATTCTATAACATCAATTTCCTTTGTATTTCTATACAACTAATTGTCCTCAATTAAAACATTATTGGGAGAGGTCGCCAATAACCAGAAGGGCCCACCTAACAGAAAAGATTAAGAACTCCTGCTTTGGAGGAAAGGTAGATAAGGAACGTGATGATGGAGGACTGTCCCAGACTGCCACTGCCCAAATCCACTGGTCAGCTTCAGCAACGTAACGGGACCTCCAGACAGTTCACCTCCCCATGCAGAGCCACCTGAAGCACACAGTAACACCACAAATGCCTGCATGTGAAAACAATCAAGCCACAGGCCTCAGCTGTCTAACTGAACTTTCTGCGATGATGGAAATGTTCAAATGTTGACGCCACTCAACACGCCAGCTCCCAGCTGCACTTGAAATGCGGCTACAGCCAATGAGCAACTGAATTTCTAATCAATATTTAATTTGAACTAATTTATATCTGAACAGTCACATGTAGCTGGGGTCTACCCTGGAGCCCACCTTGTAGAGTTCATTTACTTTTCACCGAGCACAAAAGATAAATACATTAAACAATAAGACGGGAAAACAGACAGATCCAGACTATAGAGGAGTCTACAGGGCAATTGAGACATTTAAAAAAAAAATTTCAATGGCATAACAATATTGAATTTAAAAATTACTAAAATAAATAATAACCAAATGTAATGTGTGGATTTCGTTGAAATCCTGATCCAAGCAATCAGTGATAAAAATAAAAAAAATTGAAACAATCAAAAAATTACTACATTATATCAAGAAATTACTATTAATTTTGTTAGGTATGATAATGGGATGGTTGTTATATTAGGAAATTTTCATAGATCTTAAAGATACATACTAATGTATGTACAGTTGAGACAAAACTATTTCTAAGAATCGCCTTAAAGTATTTTAGCAAAAACAGAGAAGTGGATAGATGAAGCAAGCATGGCAAAATCTGAATAAAAATTGAACCTGAACGAAGGTAAACACGCATCGTTTCTAACTTTTGAGTATGTTCAAAACATGTCAAAATGAATTTTAAATATGACAACACACTGGATATAGTGACTGGCACATAGCAAGCACTCAAAAAAATGTTAATTAGCCACTATTAACAACGTCATTATAATGTATGATCCCTAAAGTCAAAACTAAGATCAATTAATAAGAGGTGAAAAGGAGTAGCTTTCGGCTCAATATAAGAACAAGCTCCATATATGAGTGCCATGGCGTCAGCCTCACTCACAGCAACCTCAAACTCCTGGGCTCAAGCGATCCTCCTGCCTCAGCCTCCCGAGAATAGCTGGGACTACAGGCATGCGCCACCATGCCCGGCTAATTTTTTTCTATATATATTAGTTGGCCAATTAATTTCTTTCTATTTATAGTAGAGACGGGGTCTTGCTCTTGCTCAGGCTGGTCTCGAACTCCCGACCTCAAGCGATCCTCCTGCCTCGGCCTCCCAGAGTGCTAGGATGACAGGCGCGAGCCACCGTGCCCGGCCGGGAACAAGCTCTGTAACAGCGAGAGAGCTGTGGGAAGATGAAATACATTGTCCACGGAGGTGGTGGCCAACGGAACATTCATGATGCGAATAACAGAAGCGACTTGCATTCACTGAGCACTTACCTACGGCAGACATGGTTCTGAGCACTCCCCACCTATTCCCTCATTTAATGTTTGCAGCGATATTGTGAGGCAGGTGCTCTTAGTGCTCCCACCGGAGCTGGGCCAGCAGAGATCAATCACCTGGTGTAGATGCTGCAGAAGAGGGTCAAGGAGAACGGCTTTGCTAGATGCCCTTTGCCACTCCCGGTGACCTTGAACTCTCCTACATGTCACTCCAATGAATCGTGCAGGTGAGCCAGCTACCTGGCTCCCAGGCAGAAGAAGCAGGTCTCGCTCTTTCTTAGCGAAAGGTCTTTAAATATCCTCTTTCCCTATCAGATAAGGGACTAAAACATCACGAGAATTTAATTATCTGTAGGCAAAAGGATGCAATGACCGAGAAAATGCTACATTTCAACTATGTCATTTATCCGTTTTCAAATTTCCCATCAATGAGAGGGGGACCATCTTTCCCAGGTTGTCACTTGACCAAGAAGTGTTCATGGCATGTCTTTGTCAACATGTTTCAGAATATAAATCCGGATTACAAAAACTCAAGTTGGGAGAAAGGTTGTTGTCATATATTATATCATATGGAAAGAAATATTGGTGACCTTATCCAGTGTGACTATTATAATAGTAATAAAATTGAATCTTGAAAGATTACACTTCTGGTCAAAGTAGTAAAATGTGACCTTCTTCTATTCAACATTGACATTTATTATATTAATTCACACGTTAAAAAAAACTGCATGAAAATGATATGAAAGCTCTGGTGAGAAATGTTAGAAATGGGAATGTTCAAGAACTTCAGAAGTTCAGATTGAAGTGCAGCAGCCACTCACAGCATTGAGCTCGTTCGATGCAAATCGAACTAAATCTCTTCCACCAATGTGATTCCGTTCTAATTTTATTATTGTTACCAACTCATTCATACAGAATATTTTTCCCCCCTTCAATGCTTCTTCAAATAGTTTATAAACCTTAACTCGTTTTTATCATGCTCTGGAGAAAAAGATAACACGAGCAATGAATGCACAAACCTAACTCAGATGATTGAGCCGTCTGCTTATGGCAGGGAGGTTGTCCCCAGGCCAATAAAACTGTGGTCAGCACTGAGCCCACGCAGGTTCTGCGCCAGCCCCAGGGCGCGTACCAAGCTCCACGCTAAGCAATCAGTGTCACACAGGTACATAGATCTCTCAGAATAGCCACCATGTAGAAAAAAGGCATCCTTTTGGCTATGATATAAGCAAAGATTTTTTTTGTTGTTGTTTTCTTTTTTTTTAATTTGGGCCAGTCAAGGTTTTATAAGGAGGTCTCTCCCTTAAACGTAAGTTTTGCAAGCTTTCAGCTTTCCACTCTGGGGGTAGATCATGGAATAACACAGTGATTTAAGGACAAGGCCCTGATTGTTTTCTCTTGTTCATTAGCCCAGAGCTCCTGGCTTGCCATAATGGGTCCCAACTCTCTCTCTCCAACTTTGCCCCTCATCATTCTCACTAACACTCCCAGGCTCCAACCAAAATTAACTTTTTGCTGTGCAGTCTCCTCGTGTACCAGAGCCAATGTGGTTTTCTGCTCTAAATACTCTTTGCATTTATACCATTAGATTAAGCTAGGTGTTGCTGTGATAACAAGCAGCCCCCAAATCCCAGAAGCTTCTAACAAAAAAAGGTTCATTACTTCCTACCTGTCCGCTGTGGGCCAGGAGGTGAGCTCCACTCGCCATTGCTACCCGGGCACGCAGGCCAGCGGAAAAACTTCTAGCTCAAAGGTTGTCAGAAGCCATGTTGGGAGAAAAGAAAATTCCCCAGGGTCCTCCGCTAGAAGTCACGTGTGTGGTCCAAAGTGACACAATTTATTGTCCCATAACTAGTCATGTGGTTATACCCAACTGCAAGAAGCAAGATTCTACCACATGCCTGGAAAGAGGAGGAACTGGAAGTATTGGGCCAAACACCATCAATGACATCTTATTTCCTTGTGTCTCCAAAGTTATAATTCTTCCATCTCTAAGATCCCACCTTCTCCTAAAAGATACCCCTGACACCTCTTGCTAGAAAGGGAACTTTCCACCCGGTAAACACACAGAGCCTGTTATTTTTGCCTCTTAAGGCTCTTACGACTCTGAGAACAGTCTCTCCATCAGGACTCTGTTTCCCACAATGCCTTGCCAGTTACTACTGTTTGAACGGTGGGGAACAAGGCTGTCTGCATGGTGAGGTTTTCATCTCTGAAGACTTCCAACACCCTGGAGGCCAGGAATAGTTGATAAGTAATAAAGCTTTTTTTTTTTAATTTTTTCTTCTTATTTATATCATACAGATAATTCAAACAACATTAGAATGATCATAAAGAAATAAAAAGGAGTCCATAATCCCACCCCCCCCACCAATTAATGTTTTCATTTCTTTTCCTTCTAAGTCCTATTCAAAGAACATCCATTGCCTTTATTTTTATTTTCTAATTTTTTTTTTTTTGAGACAGAGTCTCGCTTTGTTGCCCAGCCTACAGTGAGTGCCGTGGCGTCAGCCTCACTCACAGCAACCTCAATCCCCTGGGCTCAAGCGATCCTCCTGCCTCAGTCTCCCAAGTAGCTGGGACTACAGGCATGCGCCACCATGCCCGGCTCATTGTTTCTATATATATTAGTTGGCCAATTAATTTCTTTCTATTTATAGTAGAGACGGGGGTCTCGCTCTTGCTCAGGCTGGTTTCGAACTCCTGACCTCTAGCGATCCGCCCGCCTCGGCCTCCCAGAGTGCTAGGATTACTGGCGTGAGCCACCTCGCCCCGCCTATTGCCTTTATACAGCTGTTTTCATGGTGAACACAAAGACAGAACTCTAAATAGAAGACCAACGACTGCCCAGTCTACATGTTTTTTTACCCTTCCCCAAGGCAAAGACACTTTGGGTCATATCTTAAGACTGCTTCCCCCCCCCCCCCCCGTAGTATAAGTGCCACCGATTTAAAGCTTCTATGCTATTTAGTACGGTCACTGTCATTAGGAAACAACCAGTGTACCCGTCACCACCACTTCCGCTGCTTGGCCCAGCTCCAGAGGAAATCGCCTCTAGCGAAGAGAGCTTGGTTTCCATCGCGAGAAGAAGGAAGGATGTGCTAGATCCTGGATGACTTTGGAGAACATCAGTGGAATGAAAGAATCTGCCCAGGCACCCATGTCGTGGTCCATCAGCATGACACCATGAACAAAACCTGCCAGCGTGGAATTTTAAACCTCATCCTTGAATTGACCTTATTAGCCTTTTGTTCCATTTGATTCATCCGATTATTTTTACTTTATCATGTGCTCTTCCTAGTTAGTGGTCTGGAGTTGAACCCCTTTTCTAAAACGAGGTAGAATATACACGCATAATGCATTTTTTTATAATTTTATTCATCCGCACAACCAAATAGGATCTGGGAAGTCTTACTAGAGTTGGTAAACTGTTCATATGGCCATTTAACCCATTCAGCTTACTCAAGACAAAGTAAGTCTTAAAACTAATACTTGGGGCTATTTCTATACGGAGAAAGAAAGAAAAAGAAGGAAAGAAAGAAAGAAAGAAAGAAAGAAAGAAAGAAAGAAAGAAAGAAAGAAAGAAAGAAAGAAAGAAAGAAAGAAAGAAAGAAAGAGAGAGGAAAGGAAGGAAGGAAGGAAGGAAGGAAGGAAGGAAGGAAGGAAGGAAGGAAGAGAAAACACCCAAACACCTTGCGATGTTATTAAATTTCAGAATAATGACTTCTTTCCCATTTTCTATTTTAATAGCGGATGTATTATTAGGCTTTCAAGCTATAATATTTTAAAATTTTATGTTCGGTTTCTCACCCACTGCCACACGCACCCATAATTTATACTCTTACATTTTTTAAAGGGGTTTATTATTTTATGCGCCATAGTTATTGATCTGAATCAAATCTTTCTTACCTGATTCAACAGTCTATAGTGGGAATAAAATGTGACTATTTACGAATGTTAACCACTGCTATAATTCATAGGAAATCTGCCAAGCCTACTATATTGTGAATAATATCATATATCTTTTCAGAGAGTCTGATAATACCTACCTCAAATATAAACATTCCCTGGAAACTTGTCAAAATAAAAGCAGTGGCCTTAAATAACATTTTCAGATATAAGTGTAGACACCTACTAGCACATATCTCTTCAATTTTAATACCATCTCAATATGCATGAAATGCTCAATAGTTCAATAGCTGTTTTTCTGAGTTGTGCCTTCATCAAGGTGCAAAACATTAAACACCTGGAATGCCGCTCAGACTATTCCTAAGGGAGAGATTTTTGGTGACAAATGAAAGGGATACATTTTTAAGCCGAAAAAGTTGCTCGCTGCTGATAAAGAATTCATACCAGAGTGCTCCCATAGAGCAGAAGAAAGTAACATGAAAGGAAAATTAACATTCACCGAGAAACAGCTACCATGGGGCAAAACAAAGATCACAAAGCCCAAACTTAATGATAATCAAATTTCTATACAAAAAAAAAAAAAATTGAGGCGCACACAGTGCCTATAGTTCTAATTATCTAAAGCTGTGTAAAAAATTATCCAAAAATTCAGTGACTTAACAGTCTGTATGTGCTACCTCTCACGGTCTCTGTGGGTCAGGAATCTGGGGGCATCTCCATTAGGAAGTTGCAGTCATGCCATGGCTGAGACTAGAGTCACCTTGAAAGATTTCTTTACGTACAAGTCTGGACCCTACCTTGGAAGACTTGAAGGGTTATATGTTATAAGATATAGGATATATGATATAGGATATCATATAGGATATGATATAGAATATGTTATAAGATATAGGATATAGGATATCATATAGGACATGATATAGGATGTTATGACGTTGCCACATCATTAAAGAACCCAACGTGCCATAGTTAGCCACGTGGATCACCTACATTCAGAAAAGTAATCAGCATCATTATTGATAAGGAGAGAATACTGGTCAGATTCCGATGTTCGCTTCGGGTTGACCAATTCAATGGGGAAGAATAAACATTTGTTGGCATTCCATGACTTGATCACAGACTCGGTCTTGGTAAATATCACCTTGGCTAGAACCAGTATAAAGAGTAAAACTGTAAGATAAAAACATCAATTATAATGGAAACACTTTGTCACTCTCTCAGGAGTGCCAGTGACTTTAGAAGAGACAAAGACCTTCATTCACTTGGAACAGTTAGCCCTGGCACTATCTGTATACAGGGGTGCTGCTATGTTTTCCCGGGGACAATAGCTTCCTTTTGGAATTTTGCTAGAAAATGTGTTTTTTCCCTGAAATCAAGACCTATCCATAAAATAAGCCCTAGCAGGATTTCTAAGCATTTGCACATTAGAAAAGAAGATCTGGTGATCTACATCGAAAATAAGCCCTAGTGCCGGGCGTGGCTATGAAAATAAACCCTAGTGATGGGCGTGGCTATGAAAATAAGCCCTAGTGATGGGCATGGCTATGAAAATAAACACTAGTGCTGGGTGTGGCTATGAAAATAAGCCCTAGTGATGGGCGTGGCTATGAAAATAAGCCCTAGTGATGGGCGTGGCTATGAAAATAAGCCCTAGTGCTGGGCGTGGCTATGAAAATAAGTCCTAGTGATGGGTGTGGCTATGAAAATAAGCCCTAGTGATGGGCGTGGCTATGAAAATAAGCCCTAGTGCTGGGCGTGGCTATGAAAATAAGTCCTAGTGATGGGCATGGCTATGAAAATAAACACTAGTGCTGGGTGTGGCTATGAAAATAAGTCCTAGTGATGGGCGTGGCTATGAAAATAAGCCCTAGTGATGGGCATGGCTATGAAAATAAGCCCTAGTGCTGGGCGTGGCTATGAAAATAAGCCCTAGTGATGGGCGTGGCTATGAAAATAAGCCCTAGTGCTGGGCGTGGCTATGAAAATAAGCCCTAGTGATGGGCGTGGCTATGAAAATAAGCCCTAGTGCTGGGCGTGGCTATGAAAATAAGCCCTAGTGATGGGTGTGGCTATGAAAATAAGCCCTAGTGATGGGCATGGCTATGAAAATAAGCCCTAGTGGTGGGCGTGGCTATGAAAATAAGTCCTAGTGATGGGTGTGGCTATGAAAATAAGCCCTAATGATGGGCGTGGCTATGCAGTGCATCTGCACAACCCATGCATGTTGCGGAGCGGGAAAGAACACGAGCAGCCCTTCTCATCTGCCCCGTGAGAACTCTAGTGCTCGACAGGAGAGATTGAGGCGAGTGGTTCTAAAGGAAACAGAGTCGAAAGACATTCAGGATGGAATTCGGGGTTTGGAGAGTGATGATGATGTTCCAGAAGATGACTTCATTGTATTTGAATCAATGTAGATGGTTGCACCGTACTTAAAAAAAAATAACACATCCCCTGAACATAAGCCCTAGGGTGTCTTCTTGAGGAAAAATAAATATAAAACCCTGTCTTATTTTCAGGGAAACACAGTACCTTAAGTTGAAAATGAAAAAAAAAAATCAAAACTGAACGGATTCAGGGGAGACTGGCTTTGGCTTTGACAAATGTTTCACTAGGTCTCAACTATGAGCTAAATGCACCACGACACGCTGCAGAAACCGCAGTGAGCAAGCGAGACGAAGATCTCTGCCAGCATAATTCATATACATCCTGACACTTAGTTAGCCACGTTGGTGGCTACGGAACAGCAAAGACACTCTCTGGATCCGCAGTGAGAAGACAACAGAACTTAGGAACTCCTGCATTTTTTTTTTTTTTTTTTTTTTTTGGCAAATTGGCTTGAGAAGTAACCCACAAAGGAAACTGAAAGGCAGCTTCCTGGAAATGGGAAAACACAGGGGCCGGACCGGTGGCTCACGCCTGTAATCCTAGCACTCTGGGAGGCCGAGGAGGGAGGATCGCTCGAGTTCAAGAGTTCGTAACCAGACTTAGCAAGAGCAAGACCCCATCTCTACTAAAAATAGAAATAAATTAATTGGCCAACTAAAAATACATAGAAAAAATTAGCCGGGCATGGTGGCGCATGCCTGTAGTCCCAGCTGCTCGGGAGGCTGAGGCAGGGGGATCGCTTGAGCCCAGGAGTTGGAGGTTGCTGTGAGCGAGGCTGGCGCCATGGCACTCGCTCTAGCCTGGGCGACAAAGCGAGACTCTGTCTCAAAAATAATAAATAAATAAAATAAAATTATTTTACAGAGTTTGGCTTTTATTTTTCCATTGACATGTCATTCCCTGAAATGGTCTCCTTGTATCTTTCCACAGCTCATTTGTTCTGGGATGAAGGTCAAAAGGAAGACAGGTTAGGATGTGACATTTACCTGCCCATAACCAAAAATCTATTCAAAATCATTTTTTTCTAGAAATAATTCATTTTGTCCTTCCTAATTCTCATTCTCATTTCCGAGATATATTTTGTTCAGCTTTCTGGGAAAACCCATGTTTTAAAGAAGACATGATAAAAAATAAAATAAAATAACCCGCCTTGTTTATCTGCTTCTGCGATCCTGGCTGCCTTCCCCCGGATCCTTCTCAGAGGAAGGTCCTGCTTTCCAGCCTACTTAGATGTTACCAAAGGTATGTAGAACACCCTCTTGCAGAAGCTGGGCGACATTTCTTCCAGGGCGACTCAGAATTCTTTGTGTTCAGTCAGTCCCCAGGAGAAGGCATTAGAAATTTATCAGAAGCAGCTCCCTGTTCTCCTTGGTTTCTGAGCATCAAGAAATCACACTTACAAATACATCTCCACCGAAATAGCATTTTCGATGGGAAATGCAACCTCCAGCGCCTTGCTTTTTTTTTTTTTTTTCCCTTTTCTTGAAAGTCCTCCTCTCCATAGATCTTTTGCAGAACTGTATGAGGTTGCTAGGACTGCCATAAAAAAAAAAAAAAAAAAGGAGCAGGAACTGCGTGGCATTTAGTGCCTCGAGGTTCTGGAGCACAAAAGTCCAGGATCACGGTGGCAAGAGGGTTGGTTCTTTCTGAGGACGGTGACAGAAGGGTCTGCTTCAGGCCTCTGCCCTCGGCTTGTAGATGGCCACTTTCTTCCTGAGTCGCTTTACGTTCTCTCCCCTCTGTGCAAATCCGTCGCTGTGTCCAAATTCCCCTTTTCCTAAAGACACCGGTCATATTGGAGTATAAGGTCCACCCTAATAACCTCATCTCACTCTGGAGAGAGACCCCACCTGCAAGTGTGCTCACATTTCCAGACTCCAACATATCTCTTTTGGGGTACAACCCACATCAACCCATAACAGGGACCAATAAAGAAGCGTTACGACTTTCAAAGAGTCATTTGGTGGCCGGGCGCGGTGGCTCACGCCTGTCATCCTAGCACTCTGGGAGGCCGAGGCGGGAGGATTGCTCAAGGTCAGGAGTTCGAGACCAGCCTGAGCAAGAGCGAGACCCCGTCTCTACTATAAATAGAAAGAAATTAACTGGCCAACTAATATATATAGAAAAAATTAGCCGGGCGTGGTGGTGCATGCCTGTAGTCCCAGCTACTCGGGGGACTGAGGCAGGAGGATCGCTTGAGCCCAGGAGTTGGAGGTTGCTGTGAGCGAGGCTGACGCCACGGCACTCCAGCCTGGGCATCAGAGAAAGACTCTGTCTCAAAAAAAAAAAACTTAAAAAAAGTCATTTGGCAAAGAGGAAAGGTGCTATTGTTACACATTTCCCTAGCTGTTCGTTGCCTTGATTAAGTACCTATTATGGCCAACCAATAGGTAATGGGCAATAGAGGGCAAAAACATGGAATCCCTATGGCTAATGACTTTTCCTTCTCTTTATGCCAGCCCCTTTGTCCTGGGGAAACACGGACTGGTTAGAGCAGCAGTCTTCAAGCTGTGAAGGCCCTCCAGCTTCTATTTCTTTCTCTCTTGCACTGACAGGTGGATAGTTCAAAGCAGCAGCAGCAACTGTTGTGTGTCACCCAACTCATCAACCCAGAACCATCGTATCATCACCTGAGTTGGCATAGAAGTGACCGCTCCGCTCTTGCCAATTTCCTTTTGACTAAAACCCGTGATAATCATTTCAATACAATTTTGTGTGAGTGAATAATGTTGACAAACCACTCTTCTTGCCTGATGGATGGTAATAAACAATACCACCTCCCACTTTTCTCCAACACACACGATTTTTCAGACACTGTGCCGGGGGTTTCCCGAGTACAGTTTAGTGCCATTTTCACAAGATGAGACTGATTATTATTAGACCCATTTTGCAGGTGAGAAAACTGTGGCTTGGAAAAATCTTGGAGAGTATCTTGCTAAAGCTATATAATAAATACACAGTAAAAGTGAAGTCTGATGAACTCAGGGTGTCTGAAAAATAAACCCCATGTTTTTCTTGAGTGCCTCTTTGAATCTGGGAACTCTTGGCAACAGCCCAACATCATGTATGAATATGTATGTTCTGTGTATGTTGTGCATGTGTAGATGAAGTATCTATTTTCACCCTTGAAAATCTATGATGGGTGCTAATCCTTTCGCAATAAACCTTGCACTGATCGGAAACTTGTGGCTTTTTCTCATGTCTATACCAGTGACTCAACATATTCAACAAGAGATGTCTGACCCAACTGATTAGAGTTGGATGTGTTGAAGGGCCTAATGGTTCTTTATGTGAAACATGAGGCAATGTGCAGCCCACTTAATTACTTGGTTGATTTTATAGCTTCAAAATCATGAAACAGAATAATCCAGTGTGGTGAGTGATATTTTAACATCCACTCGACCCTAAAACTGTGAAGCAAAAGTACTTATCCAAAATCCAATACTTTCAATTTTTCTTTTAACTGTTGTAAGTCAAAACCAGCTAAATTGATTTTTTTCCCCCTTTGACTTCTGCTAAAAAGTTCATTTCCAAACAGATTACATATACTGCTTTGCAGCCCAGAGGAAATTTTACAGCCAAGTAAAACCCTAAAATCTTCAAAATATGGGTTTATTGAATCAGGTGGAAGGATTTGACAGATCTCTATGATAACAGAATATATCCTGATAGATGAGCTGTCTTTTATGAATTGGACTTAGAAGTTTTAACTCCTCGATGGACCTTTTCCCACTAGTATTATAGAAAGTTTTGGGACAATGTCTTCAAACTTCTAAGCAGCAGAGGACACTCCCAAAGCATGCAGAAAATGCTGGAACATCATGCAAGGCATTTTCTGTATGAGTGTCCAGGTTCAGCTTCTCTACAACATTGCAGATCAAACGGTATCCCTCATATCATTTCCGCTGCCAGCTCTCCTCGGTTAACTGCCTCAGTGGTGTAGGTGATGATGATGGAGAAGGAAGAAGAAGAAGAAGAAGGAAAAGAACAACAAGATCATGATGTAGGCCCATAGAAATTGACCTACCAGGTAAAAACCAAGAGCTCAACACGACGGGAGACTTTGCTAGCGCATGGTCATCATTAAGTGATTGATGAAAATAAGACTCAAATCTGGTCACCTATCTCACTCCACTACCACGCATTTTCTTCTAAATGATGAACTGTCAAAAACAAACAGAAATGTCTGTCTTAGGTCACCTTGCCTTCTTTTCTAACTGCTGAAATTAAGGCGGTGTGAGGAAGCCGGCGAAAATACTGGGAAGAGTCCCCATGGCAACCCCTGTGAACACTATGAGCTTAGGAGAGGAAAGGTCAGAGCCAGCAATGAATAATCTCGCTGAAAATTCATGATGTAGGGATGTCGACATAAACACTGATACGTTAAAGTTGCTCTGATATAAAATATTATCTACCCTCTTTTCCTTGTCTACATTGAGCATTGTTTTGAAAAGAAAAGAAAGGAAAGGAAAGGAAAGGAAAGGAAAGGAAAGGAAAGGAAAGGAAAGGAAAGGAAAGGAAAGGAAAGGAAAGGAAAGAAAAGAAAAGAAAAGAAAAGAAAAGAAAAGAAGGAGAAGGGAAGAGAAGGGGAAAAGAAAAGAAAAGAAAAAAGAAAAGAGAAGAAGAGAAAAGAAAAGAGAAGAAAAGAGAAAAGAAGAGAAGAGAAGAGAAGAGAAGAGAAGAGAAGAGAAGAGAAGAGAAGAGAAGAGAAGAGAAGAGAAGAGAAGAGAAAGATGGGGCAACGCTATTTCATGAGTACAGGGTTTCAGTTTTGCAAGATCAATAAGTTCTGGAGATGTATTGTACAATAATACAAGTATACTTAACACTACTGAACCGTACATTTAAAAATGGTTAAGATGCTAAATTTTATGTTATGTGGGGTTTTTTTTTAACTACAATTAAAAATAAAATTAAAAAAATATTCTGTCTCCTTTTTTCTTCCCTTCCCTCCCTCTTTTCCTTCTCTCCCTCCAAGGAAAGCATGTGCTTCCAGGACAGAAGGATGGGGACTGATTTAAAAAAAATACTTAGGGGGAAGAACTGAAAAATTGGAAGATGGGGATGAGAAACAGAGAGGACATGGGTAATTTCCAAGTTTCTGGAACAAATGAAAACTGGAGACTGGACAGGAAGGAGCACCTGGAAGAGGGGAGGGTTGGACAAGCATGATGAATTTCATTCAGTAGAGATCACTGGTAGAACTTGGCTCTGTGGATTTGGGGCTCAGGGAGGCAGGTTAGTGCACCTTCTAGCTCTTTTTCTCCTATCTCTAATGATAAGATAGTGTACTAAGATTGACGTACACATGGATCTATGTTACATGTCTGCCTAACATCACACATGTGACTAATTCTACCCAGGCTCAGGGTCACATGTGCGAATTAACAGCAAGTATTTAAACACGATGGAACCATTTGTTTAATGAAGCTGCTTCTCACAGGCTTCACTGGCTAGCCCCCATCGTCTTTTTCTTTTTTCTTTTTAAGTCACTGCCAACTCATGCATGTCCAAGTCTCACCGTTCTGCAGAAGCCAGTGCTGGGGTTAGGGAAACGCGGGGTGCTCATAAGCACGTGGATGTCTGACAGAACATCAATCAATTCGGGGAGCGTGGTCCAGCCAGCTGCAATCTGTCCATGCAGGAATCAGTGGCTGGCAGCGCTTGCCCGGGCTGCCCCACCACCGTGCTTACAAGCCGGAGTGGAGGAGAGCTCAACGAGCTGACGGCGGAATAGTGCACCTGCCCACAGTATATGCGGCTCCCTCCCGGCGACCTCCATAGTTCTCCACTTTCTTTTTTTATTATTAGTATTATTTCAGCATATTATGGGGGTGCAAATATTAAGGTTTCACTCAGGGAGGCCGAGGCAGGCGGATTGCTCAAGGTCAGGAGTTCGAAACCAGCCTGAGCAAGAGCGAGACCCCGTCTCTGCTTTAAATAGAAATAAATTAATTGGCCAACTAAAAACATATAGAAAAAATTAGCCAGGCATGGTGGCGCATGCCTGGAGTCCCAGCTACTCTGGAGGCTGAGGCAGAAGGATCACTTGAGCCCAGGAATTAGAGGTTGCTGTGAGCTAGGCTGACGCCACGGCACTCACTCTAGCCTGGGCAACAAAGTGAGACTCTGTCTCAAAACAAAACAAAAAAAATTATTAAGGTTACATATATTGCCCATGCCCCCCGTTCCCCCTCGAGTCAGAGCCTCAAGCGTGACCATCCCCCAAACACTGCACATCTCACTCATTATATTTGTATACACCCATCCCCTCCTCCGCCCTCCCACCCGCCCGACACCCGATAGATGTTATTCCTATATGTCCACTGAGGTGCTGATCAGTTAATACCAATTTGCTGGTGAGTCCATGTGGTGCTTGTTTTTCCATTCTTGGGATACTTCACTTAGTAGAATGGGTTCCAGCTCTATCCAGGAAAATACAAGAGGTGCCAGATCACCGTTGTTTCTTAAAGCTGATTAGTACTCCATGGTGTACATAGACCACATTTTATTAATCCACTCATGAATTGATGGGCACTTGGGTTGTTTCCACAGCTTTGTAATTGTGAACTGTGCTGCTATAAACATTCGAGTGCAGGTGTCTGTTTTGTAGAATGTCATTTGATCATTTGGGTAGATGCCCAGTAGTGGGGTTGCTGGATCAAATGGTAGATCCACCTGTATCACTTGAAGGCATCTCCATGTTGCTTTCCGCAGAGGCTGAACCAGTTTGCAGCCCCACCACGTTCTCCATTTTCATTGACACTAGGACTTGTTCACAAATTTGGGGGGGGATGAAAAAGACAAACAGAGCCAGCCTGCGGCTGAGAAAGGACACTTGAAAGAGAAACACCCCCAATATGGGGAAAACAGAGCAAGGGGGGAGAGAACGAGAAAAGACAGGAAATCACATGCCAGCAAGCGAGTCATGTTTATAGGTAGCAGAATATTTTAAGTCTAAAAAAAAAAAAAAATAGGCCTGGTAGCATTTTGTTTTGTTTTTGTGTTCGTGATCAGTGATGTTCTCAAGAAGTAATGCAAAGAACTCAGCCCCAGCTTTGTGATGTGAGTTTCTTCTTCTCCACACACTGCCAGGCAGGGCACGAGCACTCTGCGTGGAGCTTGGTGACTTGTTTATCTGACGCGGCCAACTGCTTTCTCTGATCCGGCCACGCCTTTTATGTATCACAAGATAACAAAAGGTTATGCGATTTTAGGAAATTGAGCATGCAAACATGGCTACTATTCTCAGCACATGCACTGAATATTAAACGCCCACTTTTATCCGCCAGAGCTTGATGTGCGAAGGTAACCAACTGAAACACGTGGAGGAGACTGCATTCCAGAGTGATATTTTTGGCTAGGAATTTGCTGTATTCTAAAATGTTAGCGTATTTACAACAGTGACCCACAAAACACAACGGCCAGCATGTACTAGCCTCTGGCTTTGAGGGAAGGGGCTAATTTTGTCCTCAATTCATTCTAAAAGGGGAACAAATTTATAGACATGACAAAAATGCTATCCATGCGGTTACAACGCTATGCTTGGCAGGCCGGTGGTCACACGCAGTGTTATACCGGTGGCTGCTTATTCTGGAGTCTAGCTTCTGAGATCCGTTCCTCGGGGCTCCCAAATGCCTATTTTATTTTATTTTTATTTATGTATTTATTTTGAGACAGAGTCTCACTCTGTCACCCAGGCTAGAGTGAGTGCCGTGGCGTCAGCCTAGCTCACAGCCTCCAACTCCTGGGCTCAAGCGATCCTCCTGCCTCAGCCTCCCGAGTAGCTGGGACTACAGGCATGAGCCACCATGCCAGGCTAATTTTTTCTATATATATTTTAGTTGGCCAATTAATTTCTTTCTATTTCTAGTAGAGACGGGGTCTCGCTCTTGCTCAGGCTGGTCTCGAACTCCTGACCTCGAGAGCGATCCTCCTGCCTCAAGGAGGGAGGAGAGCACAGGCAATATATGTAACCTTAACATTTGTACCCCTATGATATGCTGAAAAATTAAAAAAAAATTAAAAAAACTGGGATACACATGGTATTGACCTCATGGGGTTGTTGCAAGGTTAAGTAAGTTACCGTGTGTAAATGGTATGGCGCGTAGTAGGTGCTTATAAATGCTAGCTATTACAATAAGCCTGGGCAGAGGACATAAAGAGGGTAAAACGGGGAGTTCTGATGGCTTTTCTTCCCAGAAATCACAAGATTTGTGATTGTGATTGTGATTGTGTGTCCATGAACATTTCAAGCAAGCCAGCATTTGTAATATTGTTTCTCACTCAAAAAGCCTCTCTCAAAACCCTCCAGACCCGGGGTCCTCAAACTTTGTAAACAGGGGGCCAGTCTACTGTCCCTCAGACCGTTGGAGAGTGCGCACTGCGGGCCCGGGACGCGTCGGCTGCTCAGCAGGACAGGCAGCGGCGGCAAAGACACCCGGCGGCCGGGTAACTAACTGTCCTAGGCGGGTGGCATGTGGCCCTGGGCCGTAGTTTGAGGACCCCTGCTCCAGACAGTCATAAGTGAATGACAGTAATGTTTGGGGCCTTTGGCACCCTTGTTCTTTTCTTCGGTAATAAGACAAATAAAAGGCACTTACCCATCAAAACAAAAGGAGGTGTATTTGTTTGGTAGGATTGCCATCACAAAACACATGAACTGGCCGGGCTTGGTGGCTCACGCCTGTAATCCCAGCACTCTGGGAGGCCGAGGCGCGAGGATCGTTGAAGGTCAGGAGTTCGAGACCAGCCTGAGCAAGAGCGAGACTCCCCCGTCTATACTATCAATAAAAAGAAATTAATTGGCCAACTAAAAATATATATAGAAAAAAATTAGCTGGGCATGGTGGCACATGCCTGTAGTCCCAGCTACTCGGGAGGCTGAGGCAGGAGGATCGCTTGAGCCCAGGAGTTTGAGGTTACTATGAGCGAGGCTGACGCCACGGCACTCTAGCCTGGGCAACAGAGTGAGACTCTGTCTCAAAAAAAAAAAAAAAAAAAAAAAAAAAACATGAACTGGGTGGCTTTTAAAGAACAAACTATTTATTTTCTCCCAGTTCTAGAAACTGAAAGTCCAGGACCAAGGTAGGGACAGGTTTGGTTTCTGGAGACCTCTCTTCTCGGTTTACAGAGGGTATGTATAGCGTCCTAGTGTCTCTGCTGTGTCCTAATGTCTTCTAGAAGGACTCCAGTCAGACTGGATTTGGAACCACGCTAATGGCCTCCTTTCGATTTACCTCTCCAAAGGCTTTCTTTTCTGAGGCACTGGGACTTCAGTGTGAGTTTTGGCGGGAAACACAATTGCACCCATAGCAAGCAGGCGTATTAATGTCCATTGAGGGCAGTGCAAAAAGAGTCACGTAAAACATTAACAATTTTTATGTTGATGGTATATTGAAATAATACTTTAGAGCAGGGGTCCTCACACTTTTTAAACAGGGGGGCCAGGTCACTGTCCCTCAGATTGTTGGAGGGCCGGACTGTAGTTTAAAAAAAAATATGAACAAATTCCTATGCACACTGCACATATCTTATTTTGAAGTAAAATAAAAAACGGGCAAAAAGACGCACATGCGTCCCACGGGCTGTAGTTTGAGGACACCTGTCTTAGATAGATTAAAAGATATATAGCATTAAAATAATCACCTATTTTTTACTTTTTAAACAGTAAGATTAAGTTTTCTTTTTACTTTTTTTAGTGTGACTACTAAAAAATCTTTAAATTACACCTGTGGCCCACATTATATTCCTAGGTTTTAATTCCTTCTGACTACTACAAGTATTCTATAATTAGCATGAACCATAATTTCACATCTCCTTTCTCTTATCAGCAGATACATAGGTTGTTTCTAATGCTTTGTCATAGCGAACAACCCCCACAACTCCTGTTTTTATGCCTCCTCAATAACACTTATTATTATTTGACTGTTTTTTTAACAACCTGATGGCTATAGAATAGTGTTTCTCATTTAAATATTCATGTCTATGAATACTAATGAGAGTGAACATCTCTTTCAAACACCTATTAGCCTTTCAATGTTCAGCTTTTGTAAACTGCCCATCTATATCTTTTCATCATTAAAATGTTTTATTTAATATCTTTTGTTTGCCAATTAGCAGGCATAAAAAGAGTACGCCCTCAGTCTCGATCTGTTGTCAGCTATTGTACCTCTCTCCAATATTTTCTCTCAGTTTGTCCCGGGTTAATTTGTCATTCATAAAGGATTATTATCAAATGGGGTCTTTCATTAAACACATATCTGCAATTAGGATATAATTAAATCCTTCACATTTTAAAACCTTTATGGTTTCAAAACTTTCTACCCCAGCGAGAAACTGTGAAGAAATTTCACCTTCCTGCTCTTGGTGTATGGTTGCACCTTTCGTGTTTGGATCTTAACTCTGTCATCAATTTCTACAGCCCTCAGAGCAGACGGTTGACAGCAGCTTGGGGTCAGGTACTGACTTCCCCTCTGAGAATCTGATCAAAACTCAAGACCTGCTTGCAAAAGAAGGCATGTGCGTGAGATCGTGTGTCCGTGATTCCGGGGAGCTTCCAGGCTTCCGCCCCAAACCCTTCCATGGATCCTCACGCAGTCCGTGAATCCAGGTTAAGGATCTCTGAGTCTCGTGCACTCACCCAGCTATCCAGAAACTCCACTGCACTTCTCATGGCTTTGCTCACGCTCCTTTTCTGGGTCATCTGATATTCTCAACTAGCTTGTGAGCCCTGCGAGGACAGAGACCCGGACTGAGACATCCCCAAGATTTTTAGTAAAACCTGAGAGTCGCGCTCAATAAACAAGCCCCTTAAGCAACTGATATTCTGCAAATGGGGCTCAGAGAAGAGACCCTGGCTTATTTTATCAGTGCAGGGTTACTCTATAGAGGCCTCAGTGAATCCGTCCATTCAACCAACATTCACCGCGCTTGCCCATTGTTTCAGACCCTGGGGCTATCAGATGCCAGATAATCAACAAGGGAAAAGGCAGAGTGTGTGTGCTCAGAGAGTCCCTAGTTCAGTGGGACAGAGAGTAGAAGAAATTGAAACAACGTGGTACACATGCTTTGCTGATGGAAGAGGGTGAAGGACGTCGAGACTGCATAAGAGGAAGTTCCCCAGTGGGGTCTTTGGGGTTTGGGAAGGGTGAGCCTCTCAGTATGCTTGGGCTGAGCCCCCCAAAGTGAGTTTGTTAAACTAAATTTAGCCTGAGGATGCCTCCATACCTTGAGTCCCTACCCGGCAACTGCAACCTCACCTAATTTAGCAATGTCACACACACACACACACACACACACACACACACACACACACACGCAAAGCCCAATGCATTCTTTGCAACAAGCAAGGAGCTGAGTCTCAGCCAATCATAGCAGCTGAGCTTCAGCCAATCACAGGCCACGCCCAAATAAGGCAATGGGGCACTGCAGCCAATCCAGCTGCTTCTGAAACTCACACGCACTTCCGGTCTCTAAACACCTGCCAAGCTCTCTGAACCCTCTCCTGGTTCTGAGCGCTGCCCATTTGAGTGGACTGCCCTTTGCTGAAATAAATTGTTAGATGAAACTTGTCCAGAGTTCTTCTTTGGGCAGTAGGCAGCTCATCTGAAAACGGCAGGGAGGGAACGAGGACCCCCTGGAAACCACTCTTTGTCATGACACTGTGAACCGGCTCTAGAGCTTCTTCTGCTATTGCTTCCCCCAGGAATCATCCAACGAGGAAGCCACGCCACCTGACCTTTTCACGACAAAAGATCAGATCTCAGCACTGCCCCATTTACAGCCACCAGTGGCTTTCCCGCCTAGAACTGCCAGGCAAAATAAGGACACCAGGGCAATCTTTCAGATAAAACACTTTCGTTTTCAGTAAGAAGTACGCCCTGTGCAATATTTGGGGTTTGACTTACGCTCTCAAAATATTTGTTTGTTTCTCAGCAAGTCAAATTTAGCGGGGCACATCCTGTATTTTTATTTGTTAAACATGCAAGCCCAAAGCACTTAAAAATTAAAATTGCATTGAAAATGTTAATACTATCCTCTCTGTACTGTGTCTCCTCGGGCCTCTCTCTACCTTTCCAAGCTCTTCTTAGTCCAGGATTGTGTTTCAGGAACAAGGATGTTCCGCTAGTAAGAGACATGGCAAGCTCCTTTCCAGCTCAGCGCCTCGGTTTCCGTAGCTTCTCTCCGTTTGGAAGGCATTTGCCCTCCACTCTTAGCACGGGCAGATTCCTTCTCATCTTTTAGTTGTCAGTTTAGACGTCACCTCCTTAGAGAGGCTTTCTCTGCCCATGCTATCTAAAACAGGCTATCCTGGCCAAGCGCGGTGGCTCCCGCCTGTAATCCCAGCAATCTGGGAGGCCGAGGCGGGAGGATCCTATGAGCTCAGGAGTTCGAGGCCAGCCTGAGCAAGAGCGAGACCACTGATCTCTACTAAAACTAGAAAGAAATTAGCTGGACAACTAACTGAAATTAGATAACAACTAATCTAATCTATCCAATCTATCTCTCTAATCTATCTAATCAACTATCTACTCTAATTAGATAAAAACTATCTAAAAATAGATATGAGAAATTAGCCAGGTGTGGTGGCGCATGCCTGTAGTCCCAGCTACTCAGGAGGCTGAGGCAGGAGGATCGCTTGAGCCCAGGAGTTGGAGGTTGCCGTGAGCTAGGCTGACACCACGGCACTCACTCTAGCCTGGGCAACAGAATGAGATGAGACGAGACAAGCCGAGACGAGACGAGACGAGACGAGATGAGCCAAGACGAGACGAGACGAGATGAGACGAGACGAGACGAGACGAGACGAGACGAGACGAGACGAGACGAGAAGAAAGGAAGAAAGAAAGGAATGAAGGAAGAAAGGAATGAAGGAAGAAAGGAATGAAGGAAGGAAGGAATGAAGGAAGAAAGGAATGAAGGAAGGAAGAAAAAAAGAAAAGAGAAAGAAGAAAGAAAGAAAGAAAGAAAGAAAGAAAGAAAGAAAGAAAGAAAGAAAGAAAGAAAGAAAGAAAGAAAGAAAGGAAGGAAGGAGAGAGAAGAGAGAAAAGGAGGGAGGGAGAGAGAGGGAGGGAGAGAGAAGAGAGAAAAGGAGGGAGGGAGAGAGAGGGAGGGAGGGAGGGAGAGAGAGGGAGGGAGGGAGGGAGGGAGAGAGAGGGAGGGAGGGAGGGAGGGAGAGAGAGGGAGAGAGAGGGAGGGAAAGAGAGGGAGAGGGAGGGAGGGAGAGAGAGGGAGGGAGGGAGGGAGAGGGAGGGAGGGAGGGAGGAGGGAGAGAGAGGGAGGGAGGGAGGGAGGGAGAGAGAGGGAGGGAGGGAGGAGAGAGAGGGAGGGAGGGAGAGGGAGGGAGGGAGGGAGGGAGAGAGAGGGAGGGAGGGAAGGAGAGGGAGGGAGGGAGGGAGGGAGGGAGGGAGAGAGAGGGAGGGAGGGAGGGAGGGAGGGAGGAGAGAGAGGGAGGGAGGGAGAGGGAGGGAGGGAGGGAGGGAGAGAGAGGGAGGGAGGGAAGGAGAGGGAGGGAGGGAGGGAGGGAGGGAGGGAGAGAGAGGGAGGGAGGGAGGGAGGGAGGGAGAGAGAGAGAGGGAGGGAGGGAGGGAGAGAGAGGGAGGGAGAGAGAGGGAGGGAGGGAGGGAGGGAGGGAGGGAGAGAGAGGGAGGGAGAGAGAGGGAGGGAGGGAGGAGGGAGAGAGAGGGAGGGAGAGAGAGGGAGGGAGGGAGGAGGGAGAGAGAGGGAGAGAGAGGGAGGGAGGGAGGAGGGAGAGAGAGGGAGGGAGAGAGAGGGAGGGAGGGAGGAGGGAGAGAGAGGGAGGGAGAGAGAGGGAGGGAGGGAGGAGGGAGAGAGAGGGAGAGAGAGGGAGGGAGGGAGGAGGGAGAGAGAGGGAGGGAGAGAGAGGGAGGGAGGGAGGAGGGAGAGAGAGGGAGGGAGAGAGAGGGAGGGAGGGAGGAGGGAGAGAGAGGGAGGGAGAGAGAGGGAGGGAGGGAGGAGGGAGAGAGAGGGAGGGAGGGAGGAGGGAGAGAGAGGGAGGGAGGGAGGAGGAGAGAGAGGGAGAGAGAGGGAGGGAGGGAGGGAGGGAGGAAGGGAGAGGGAGGGAGGGAGAGAGAAGGAGGCAGGGAGGGAGGGCGGGAAGGAAAAGGAAAGAAAGGAAAGAAGAAGGAAAGGAAAGGAAGGAAAGCTACCCTAAGTATTTTTTCTCATTTAGACACACGTCCACGCCAGCTCACAGGTATTTTCTCTTTTCTTCTTCCGTGTTGGCCGCGCCATCCGGCCAAGGCCCTCCGTGCCCTCCACCGACGTAGGGACGCCCGTCTCGCAGGAGGCACCCACAGAAGTTAGCGACGCACACCGTCCTTTCGGGGCTGCGTCCTCCGTGGGTCCGAGCCTCGCGTCTTGCCCCCGTGCCGTGGCGGACGGGCCGGCGAGCTACGTGAGGCCGACCGCGGCCTGCTCACAGACAAGCCCGCACAGACTCAAGGCGGGACAGAAGGAGCGGAGAGCGCTCGCCACTCCAGCAGCCTCGGGGACTCAGGGAAAGTCTCTCTAGGAATATGAAAAGCTGGAGGCCGGCGCGGTGGCTCCCGCCTGTCATCCTAGCACTCTGGGAGGCCGAGGCGGGAGGATTGCTCGAGGTCAGGAGTTCAAAACCAGCCTGAGCAAGAGCGAGACCCCCATCTCTACTATAAATAGAAATTAATTGGCCAACTAATATATATAGAAAAAAAATTAGCCAGGCATGGTAGTGCATGCCTGTGGTCCCAGCTACTCGGGAGGCTGAGGCAGGAGGATCGCTTGAGGCCAGGAGTTGGAGGTTGCTGTGAGCTAGGCTGACGCCACGGCACTCACTCTAGCCTGGGCAACAAAGCGAGACTCTGTCTCAAAAGAAAAGAAAAGAAAAGAAAAGAAAAGAAAAGAAGAGAAGAGAAGAGAAAAGAAAAGAAAAGAAAAGAAAAGAAAAGAAAAGAAAAGAAAAGAAAAGAAAAGAAAAGAAAAGAAAAGAGAAAAGAAAAGAAAATGTTGGAGAGAAAGCAAGTCAACCATTTGATCACACCCCCCACTTTCTGCTTTCCTGCCTAAGTAATATCTAAGTTTCTCTGGCTGCATCTCCCCTGTTCTCTTTGTTTCTTACTACTTGATTTCTATTATTTCTTCAAATACTTTTTTCCTAATATCACCTTATATGCTGTTCACAGGGTTAAAAAAACAACAATATTCAATATAGAAAAATTTTGGGAAATACGCACACATACACGTACACAGCTACAAATTCTCTTTCAACATACTTACTTGGTATAAATCTATCCACAGCCCTTCCTCAAATTAGGCATTGCATACATGTGAACCGGAAATCATATACACAGTAGTCTTCTAACATATTACTCCGGGAGAAAGTCACATATATTTATTGAGTGGCAGAACATATTTAATGATTTAGTTCAGTCACTGAAAACATTTCTAAATATGAGCTGTTACAGGGAGGAAAATCAGTTTAACTAGATAACAACTCTTCATAGGAATCATTTAGCTCTTTTAATCATACAATTTTTAAAAGTTTTGGATCAGATTCAAATTCCTTTGTAGGGCTAAATGACAAGTTTGCAAACAATTGCTGGAAAGAAACAATCACAAAAGCCAAAGAAAGAAGAAAGCTTATAAAACAGCATAAAATCACTTTAAATCGCAAATGTAAAAAAAAGAAAACAAATTCTAACACAGAACTTGGAAAAACCCTTTATGTGTGTGTCTCATAAAATGTTAAGGTGAGATTAGTAAAAAATACATAGTTTCTATTGACAAATAAATAGAAGAAGGATTAGAAATGTACCCTATGATCCTGTAGCCCACGAAATGACATTGCTCTCATGACATGGCCAGCCTCCCCCAGAGAACACTGCTCCAAGGTTTATTGTGATTTTGAAATTAGCTGGAACTCTATAATAATGACGGAATGAGGGAGTCCCTTGAACATTTTCACAGTTGCACGTTATTTTTCCTCAAGATAATACTGGGGCAAAAAAAAAAAGGATAGCAAGTTTCTGCCTGATCTGCTTATTAATAACACCAAACGCAGCACGCACTGAGCACTTACTGGGTCTGGTGCTGGGCTAAAGAGCCAACAATCGTCGACTACAATCTATTGACACACAGACACAGCGCTCCATCGTGTTGCTGATGGCTGTTACTCCGAGTTGTCCCTTCAGACATCCTTCTGCACTGAATCTTTGTGTAGGAATTTTTTTTTGGGGGGGGGCGGCAGAGTCTCACTCTGTTGCCCAGGCTAGAGTGAGTGCCGTGGCGTCAGCCTAGCTCGCAGCAACCTCCAACTCCTGGGCTCAAGCGATCCTCCTGCCTCAGCCTCCCGAGTAGCTGGGACTACAGGCATGCGCCACCATGCCCAGGTAATTTATTTTTCTCTCTATATATTTTTTTAGTTGGCCAATTAATTTCTTTCTATTGATAGTAGAGACGGGGTCTCGCTCTTGCTCAGGCTGGTCTTGAACTCCTGACCTCGAGTAATCCTCCCGCCTCGGCCTCCCAGAGTGCTAGGATGACAGGTGTGAGCCACCTCACCAGAAATTGTGTAGGAATTTTTAAAATTCTGTCCTCAGATTCCCTTGAAATAATGCTGTAGCATCACCCGTCACTGGATCAGGGGATCCATGAAGTGGCAACAGCTGGCTTTGCCATCGCCCCCAAACTCCCACTGATGTTAACACAAGATGGATGTGTGTGTGTGTGTGTGTGTGTGTGTGTATCAGACCAGAGAGGAATGTTGCCTGACACAGGAGAAATAAAATATCACAAAACGATTTTCACAATATGTCACAATATTGTCACAATATGATTTTCACAACATGTCACAATATTGTCACAATATGATTTTCACAGTATGTCACAATATTGTCACAATATGATTTTCACAACACGTAACAATATTGTCACAATATGGTTTTCACAACATGTCACAATATGGTTTTCACAACATGTCACAATATTGTCACAATATGATTTTCACAGTATGTCACAATATTGTCACATGATTTTCACATGTCACAATATGTCACAATATGATTTTCACAACATGTCACAATATGGTTTTCACAATATGTCACAATATAGTCACAATATGATTTTCACAACATGTCACAATATTGTCACAATATGATTTTCTACGGAGCTGAAAATAACCAACTGCTCCCGTTTGACAGCGTAGCCTCCTGTCTTTTCGCTGAGCCTCAAATACTTTTCTCGTGGGACAAGAATGGCGTCCTGGACCGTTGGTGCCTCTCTCCGATCCAAGATGCTCCCCAAATCCACTGGGGTCTTCAGAGGGGGTTTCCTCGTCAGCTATGGCTTGCAGCGCAGAGAAGTGATGTCTCAAGTGGGCCTCTTTCTGTCATTTTTCTCTATATTTTGGCACACCCACACACGTGCACACAACAATGCGTGCCAAACACTATCCTACACACACACACACACACACACACACGCACACACACACACACACACACGCACACGCACACGGGTAAGAAAAAGAAATAACCACTTCGCTACTTAAGACTAACTGGAAAAGGCAGAGGCAGGCCAACTGGCAAAATGCATGGTCATGGGCTTGCTTTCTTCTTTTTCCTGACTCCCAGATTTATTCCTGGGACTCCCGGACAAATTTCTAGGCTGTGAAGATGGGGATGGGGAGAGTTGAATTGCTCTAGCATTTGCACCAAGAAAAAAATCACACTGAAAAAGGAGAAGAAAGAAGAGAGGGACCCAACATTTTATGGGCTACTCACCAGCACTGCGCAAGGCATTTAGAGAAGGCTCTCGGCTCAGTTCAGTCTTGGAGAACAGTCTGTTGAAGGAGCAGGCTTCTCACCATTTTACAGGGAAGTAACACTGCAGCTCAGAGAGGTTGCTGACTGGCCGAAAGCCACACAGCTAGTGGCTGCGAGGAGAGAGGAGACGTCTGACCCAGAGCTGCTTCCAAAGCTCCCCCTCACTTCCATGCAGCACAGGCTTCTCCAGGTGGCCTTGAAGACGCCAGACGGGTGATTCCTGAGAACTCAGCCGGCATGGCTGCACCACACTGTGCATGTGCTCAGTGCCACTAACCGACACACTTATAAATGGGTAAGGGGCCAAAGTTTATGGTATAAATATTGTACCACCATTAAAAAAAATATTTCATGCCATGATAGTGGATAAGTTCTTTTTTTAAAAAAATATTTCCTGGTTTTCCCCTTTTATAGAAGCTACAGCTGCCCCCATTCCAAAGCTCTTTATTAGAATCTGCTCTTGCTAGTTGCAAAGAGACGTAAGAGATGATCCACTCAACTGAGCTGCCCAAGTTAACTTTTAGGATTTGTGTATTGTTATTAATTAAGAGTGGGAGAGGCCAGACTGCGGTGGCTCACGCCTCTGGGAGCACTCTGGGAGACCGAGGCGGGAGGATCACTCGAGGTCAGGAGTTCGAGACCAGCCTGAGCAAGAGAGAGACCCCGTCTCTACTATAATGGAAATTAATTGGCCAACTAATATGTATATATATAGAAAATATTAGCCGGGCATGGTGGTGCATGCCTGTAGTCCCAGCTGCTCGGGAGGCTGAGGCAGGAGGATCGCTTGAGCCCAGGAGTTGGAGGTTGCTGTGAGCGAGGCTGACGCCACGGCACTCACTCTAGCCTGGGCAACAAAGCGAGATTTTGTCTCAAAAAAAAAAAAAAAAAAAAAAAACGAGTGGGAGAGACTGAGCTACACTACCTACCAAGCTATTTTTGGCATAACCCATACCATGCTTTTGCGTTCCCAGGCGTGCTGGAAGGCTCTGGCCCATCGATGTTCACTTTGTTCATTGTCCCCAGGACCAGTGTGGGCAGTGCTAGCTCTGGCCTCTGCCCTGCAGGGGCTGCCTGTTCACAGCCCTTGCCTGAGCTTGCTTTACGGACGACCGTCCACCTTGCCGTGATTTTGGGCTGATTTTGCTATTTCACTACAGGGAAGGCGCTTTGTTTTCTGTACTTTTCACTATTCCACTTTATTAAAGTGACTGCACAGCAGTTTGTACATAAAGCTTATGATTAAAACCTATTTTGACTGTAAAAAAAAAAAAACTCATTGAGTTGAGTCAACTCAAACTCACGGAAAGTGAGTGGCCGCTAAGAATATTGTGTTAAGAAAGATGCTGAGCATGTTTGCAAGCCCAACAGGGATAAATAACACGGTTGGTTTACAAAATCCTCTCACAAGACATAAAAATGTTAGATAAAATACAACTATATATATATATATTTTTTTTTTTTTTTTTTTTTTTTTTTGAGACAGAATCTAGCTCTATTGCCTGAGCTAGAGTGCCGTGGCATCAGCCTCGCTCACAGCAACCTCAAACTCCTGGGCTCAAGCGATCCTCCTGCCTCAGCCTCCAAGGTAGCTGGGACTACAGGCGTGTGCCACCATGCCCCGCTAATTTTTTTTTTTATATATATAAATTTTTAGTTGCCCAGCTAATTTCTTTCTATTTTTAGTAGAAACAGGGTCTTGTTCTTGCTCAGGCTGGTTTCGAACTCCTGACCTCGAGCAATCCTCTTGCCTCAGCCTCCCAGAGTGCTGGGATGACGGGCGTGAGCCACCGCGCCCGGCCTCAACGATGTATTTTTAATTGATTTTGGAAGTATGAATTGGGAAACACAGACCAAGTAAGTGGCAAGAGCGTAGGCTTAGGCAGAGAGCTCACGGTTTAGAAAGACCACAATGATCAAGCTCAAGCTGATCTTCCAAAGGCATAGAATCCGAGCAAGGAAACCCGGATAGCTGGAAAGAGGAAACAAGCAAAGGTTTCCCGTGTCCAGGAGCCTCACGAGTGGGGACCACCCAGAACTCCCCCAGCTCTTGTTGTGTAAGATTCCAGAGTACGTTTCTCTTGCCTTCATAAAATTTCACTATATGTTTCTTAAATCTAAAACGATTTAACTTCAATAGGGCCTCATAGGGTAGTCATAACATGTATCATCCATAAAGAGCAATTTCAATTCATAACCATTATACTGTGTTCCATGAAATTTTTTTTTGCATAGACAACATGCAGAGATACATGGGAAAAAAATGAATAGTCCAATTGTTGGCAGAAATACAGCAATAGGAAAGTGATTTTATTAACCCTAGGGAACCGCCATAACTTCTTAAGCCATAAACAAAAATAAAGAACATATGGAAAGTATAATTAGCAGTAAAAAATACAATGTTTGCTGAAATCCATTTTTCTGTTACATGAAAAATGTTTCTGAGAAAAGTAAGAAATTCCTCAAACCAAAAATCAACTTTTTAGCTATGTAAAAAATCAAATTAAAATGAACTTGGCTCATAGAATCAATACTTGGGGACTAACTAAGGATCACGAAATCCTGTGTTATTGATTGCTTGGAGAAAACTATCTTTTTAAATATGCATCTCATAACACGGTTCTTTATTTCTAAGAACTTTAACCAAATCCCACAAGCACGTGGTTTATGTAACGATTAATTCTTTGCAGTAACTATTTTGTGTATCAGAAATATGAGATGTCTTTTTCATAAAAAGACACCTGGACTCGAATGTTTATAGCAGCACAATTCACAATTGCAAAGCTGCGGAAACAATCCAAGTGCCCATCAATCAATGAGTGGATTAATAAAATGTGGTATATGTATACCATGGAGTACTATTCAGCTTTAAGAAACAACAGTGATCTAGCACCTCTTGTATATTCTTGGATAGAGCTGGAACCTATTCTACTAAGTGAAGTGTCCCAAGAATGGAAAAACAAGCACCACGTGGACTCACCAACAAATTGGTATTAATTGATCAACACCTAAGTGGACATATAAGAATAACATTTATCGGGTGTTGGGCGGGTGGGAGGGGGAGGAGGGGAGGGGTGTATACAAACACAACGAGTGAGATGTGCAACGTTTGGGGGATGGACACGTTTGAAGCTCTTAAGGGGGGAGGGGGGCATGGGCAGTATATGCAACCTTAACAGTTGTACCCCATAATATGCTAAAAAGAAAGAAAGGAAAGGAGAAGAGAAGGGAAGGGAAGGGAAGGGAAGGGAAGGGAAGGGAAGGGAAGGGAAGGGAAGGGAAGGGAAGGGAAGGGAAGGAAAGAAAAGAAAAGAAAAGAAAAGAAAAGAAAAGAAAAGAAAAGAAAAGAAAAGAAAAGAAAAGAAAAGAAAAGAAAAGAAAAGAAATTCTTCCGTGGCATGGAACCAAAAATAAATGCAAGCCGTTTTTAGGGTCTTTAAAAAAAAAAAAAAAGAAATATGGGAATGCATATTAACTGTCCTTGGGAAATGGTTTTGCAGTCTCTCTTAAAAGCACACCTACTTTGAATAAGTCACACGAAAACTATGGCACGTTTGGAAAGAAAGTATTTTCTTAGGAGAAAAATGAGATCTTGAATTATGAGGACTCAGCACATGGCTAATTTAGCCATCTACAGATTTAAAAAATGTAATAGAACCTTTTGCTCCCAGTGTGATACCAAAAATCAATGGTTTTTATGTTTTGTTATGCTTGTACTAGAGCAGGGCTCCTCAAACTTTGTAAACAGGCGGCCAGGTCACTGTCCCTCAGACCGTTGGAGAGTGCGCACTGTGGGCCCGGGACGAGCCGGCTGCTAAGCAGGACAGGCAGCGGCGGCAAAGACACCCGGCGGGCCGGATACATGTCCTCAGCGGGCCGCATGTGGCCCGCGGGCCGTAGTCTGAGGACGCCTGTGCTAGAGAGTACCCGTTGAATTCAATCACATAGAAGAATCTTGTTTTGATCTCCTCTATTCATCGCTTCTTGGAGAAATGCTTTGAGTCAATCCTATTTAGAATTTCAGACACAGAAAAGGGTTTTATTTATTTATTTATTTTATTTCTCAAACTGCAAATGAGGAAGACGTGAAGGTGTGAGGGTGCTAAGATCTGGCAGCGTGAGATCTCCTGAGTCCGAATCTGTCTAGGAAGGGCTTTTTCCCGGTGCAGGAAATGGAGGCGGCAGCCAGCGGTTGGGCACACACGATGCCTGGTTGGTGGCTGTCGGGCTCCATTTGAGACCCACAGTGCCATTGAAACCGGTCACTTTTAAGAGTGCAAAGAATAGGAGCGGGAAGGAGTGTCAGAGAAGGACATTTTCTAACACGAGCCCAGTGCTAGCCTGCCTTTCATCTCAGAAGTTCAGTGGCTTGAGAGCGGGTCCCCGGGTGGGACACAGAGAAAGGACCTGCGTAAAATCACAGTGAGACGCTGGAGAGAGAGATGGAATACGGGGACCCCGGGCCCAGCCCTCCAACCCCGAGTCACCTCCCTCTGGGGGCCCTACAGTTTCCTCTCTGGGTTGAGTCTTACTGCTGAAGACTGGGTTTGCAGAGATGGGCATCTAACTAAGCCAGCTTTCCTTTTTTTTCTTTTTTTTGCTTGCTCTCTCTCCCTCAAGAACTGAGGGGTTTTTCACATCCCAAAATAACGTGGCAAACTGAGAGCATTCCGTATTTTCTGCATTTCAAGCCCCTGTTTTGTCGGTGAGTAATTATAGCAGATAAAATATCGCAGCTGAATGTAAATTGTCAGGCAACCAGATCACGCCGGGATTTATATATATTTTTTTTCTTCCACAAGTTTTACATCGTAGCGTGTTAAAATATTAAAATATTGCAAGCCAAGTAAACAGAGAGGGTTTGCTCAAAGCATTAATGTTAAAACAAACGTTTCACTGTTACTCAGATCAGATGCTAGGAAACAAATGATGTTTTCTTTTAAAGAAGGCGAATAGATCATTTGGAGGGAGAGCAGACGAGAATCTCACAGAAGTAAGGGCATTTATGACACCCGGGATGCATTTCAACCAGAACAACGGGAGAGAATTCACATGTAGGAGAGAAAGGAAAAAGAAAGAGAAACTTAAAAAAAAAAAAAAAAAAAGGCACATGGAAAAGAGCAAGAGAGGAGAAAGACTGATTCATTGCTAGAAGGGAAAAAAAATTAAGATATTTCTTTCTGCCTTATGTTGGAATATAGAAGAAACCTCACTCAAAGCAAGGGAGCCAGGGGAGAAATCAAATATTTTCTAATATAGTGAATTTCAGTTGTCCTTAGGTTATGACCAGGAAGGGAGAAAAGGCAGATGAATTTTCAGATCTCCGAAAAATCACCACTCGCCGAGCACTGACTGAGCACCCAGTGATGTGTGCTCAGCGCCCAACTCCGCAATTGGACGTGGCCTTCTGGGGCACGTAGTTGTGTGGGGTTGGTTGGGAAGAAGAAGGCAACAGATGAAAGTAAAACAACAAACAACACGAGAGGGGATACGTGTTTCTAAGCCGTGGAATTGTCAAAACACACAACCGCACAACTCAGAATTCAATAACTACTACAATGAAGGTGGGTCCCAGTCATTTCCAGAACACTCTTGAGTCTTTCCCGAGTCACTTCATGTTTTCTGAGCACCTCCTAGTTTCCAAGCACTCTGCTAGACGCTTAATGTTTACCCTTTCCAATGTTTAAAACAATCCATTAAGAGTGAATTATCCCTTTGATTGAAGAACATGAGGTTCAAATGTTAAGTTGCTCACGTTACACTGTGAATAAATGGCAGGGCGAGAATCTAACCCTAGGTCTCCCTTTACCTAAAGACCATTATCTTTCTTTTACTGAAGTGCTGGGTTTATCCAAGGAAGGCATTCCTCTACTAATCCTTGTACCCAATATTACACAATTAAAACATAAACATCAAAACCACAATGAGATACCATCTGACACCAGTGAGAATGGCCTTTATCAAAAAGTCCCCCAACAATAAATGCTGGCGTGGATGCGGAGAGAGAGGAACACTCCTACACTGCTGGTGGGACTGCAAACTAGTGCAACCTCTGTGGAAAGCAACATGGAGATACCTCAAAGCGATACAAGTAGATCTACCATTTGATCCAGCAATCCCATTGCTGGGCATCTACCCAAAAGATCAAATGACATGCTACAAAAAAGACACCTGCACTCGAATGTTTATAGCAACACAATTCACAATTGCAAAGCTGTGGAAACAACCCAAGTGCCCATCAATTCATGAGTGGATTAATAAAATGTGGTACATGTACACCATGGAGTACTATTCAGCTCTAAGAAACAACGGTGATCTGGCATCTCTTGTATTTTCCTGGATAGAGCTGGAGCCCATTCTACTAAGTGAAGTATCCCAAGAATGGAAAAACCAGCACCACATGGACTCACCAGCAAACTGGTATTAACGGATCAACACTTCAGTGGACACATAGGAATAGCATCTATCGGGTGTCGGGCAGGTGGGAGGGGGGAGGGGACGGGTGTATACAAACACAACGAGTGAGATGTGCACCGTCTGGGGGATGGGCATGCTTGAGGCTCTGACTCGAGGGGGGAGGGGGGCATGGGCAATATATGTAACCTTAATGCTTGTACCCCCATTATACACTAAAATAAAAAACAAAAAACAGAAAAAGAAAAGCAGTTTGGGAAATGTTCTTTGTAAGGAAGTTGCTTCCAAACATGATTTTAAAAGTAAGATTATAATGATATGGAGGTTTAGGGGAGGTCTTTTATTTATTTATTTATTTTTTTGGCTTTCAAAAAATTCTTCAGGAAAACATACAGAATTTGCTGGAAAGGCATGCCTATTAAACCCTCTCAGAGTTAAGGACTGGAGGGCACAGAGGTTAATGCCCAGAAAGGCTTTGTAGAAAGGGGCAAACCTTTTCCAAAAGGGGCAAGGGAGGGAGGGAGGGAGGGAGGGAGGAGAGAAGAAAACTGGGAAGTAAGAAAAGTTCCCATCTGGGACTTGTCATCTCTTCTTGTTTGCCACTAACTTCAAATAATGCCCGAGGAGGGCTTGCTGTGCATAAATGTGGACAAATTGCACATGCTGTGGAGCGGTGCAAAACGCTAGAAGACACTTGGGCAGATGAACCAGAGAAAGACAAAATACACCCTCGAAAATTCACAGAGAGGACAGAGGGAACTTTAAGCTCTCATGAACTGCAGAAGTGGGACTTGGAAGTCACCGCTGATATCTGCTTTATAGATCAACTTTCTGGCATTTTTTTTGACAATTACTAGATGAGATGATTATAAGCAAAAAAAAAAAAAAAATCATCTTGTGTTTACAGCAGGCGTCCTCAACCTACGACCCAAGGGCTACTTGGAGGTGTTTTTGCTTGTGTTTGTTTTTTTTACTTCAAAATAAGATATGTGCAGTGTGCATAGGAATGTGTTCATAGTTTGTTTTTTTTTTAAACTATAGTCCGGCCCTCCAGCGGTCTGAGGGACAGTGACCTGGCCCCCTGTTTAAAAAGTTTGAGGACCCCTGGTTTAAAGTGATACACCCTAGATATCTCACCAAGCATATGGAGATTTTTTTTTAATTAGAAAAAACAGTCCAGCCAAATTCGCATGGGTTGAGGCAGGTAGAAAGAACACTGACTTCTTGTTCACTACAGCTCGTTCACCTCCCTTCCTCTCAGAAAACTACTGGAGGCAGAAGCCCAGAGCAACTGCCAAATAAAATCTACCTAACAGGCATGCCACTCAATTTTTTTTTTTTTTTTCGAAAGCCGTTGAGAGGTAAGCAAATGAAATTGAGGGAAAGGGACGAAAAGGAGAGTTTTCTTCTACCTGGTTGTTGGGAGGGAAAATTTCCTGCATAGCAGGTATTTGGCAATCTCTTATCAGAACAGCAAATTATTAATAGCACGTCCATCAAACACAAACACCCGGCTAAGAATTTGCCCTACAGATAAATTTACACCAGGGTGCCAAAAATAATTGCAAGAACATAGGCCTTTGAAGTATGCCCTATAAAAACAAACAAACAAAAAAAAACAGGGGGAAAAAAACATGATACCCACTGGGTTAAACACATTTTAGATTATCAATATGAAGCAATATGTACAACTATTACAAAAACTGAGGTACGTCTATTCTTCAAGGTACACGATGATTTGCAAAAGCAAAGTGCGAAGAGTGTATATAATAACCTTGCCATTTAAGTAAAGATTTAAAAGGTTCTGCATGTGCCATTTTGCTTAGATGTCCACATGCGCATAATTTCCTTCTGTGAAAAGTTCCAGAAGAAATTTCACAACGGCAATATTTAGAGGATTAGAGTACAAGAGGCCAGCGGGTCCAAGCACAGAAGGAAAGGGAAATTTTAATTTTCCTATTCGACTTTTCTTTCCTGTTTGAGGTATTAGTAAATGTATGTGCTATTTTTTTTTTTTTTTAGACAGAGTCTCACTCCATTGCCCGGGCTAGAGTGCCGTGGCGTCAGCCTAGCTCACAGCAACCTCCAACTCCTGGGCTCAAGCGATCCTCCTGCCTCAGCCTCCCGAGTAGCTGGGACTACAGGCATGCGCCACCATGCCCGGCTCATTTTTTTTCCTATATATTTTTAGTTGTCCAATTAATTTCTTTCTATTTTTAGTAGAGACAAGTTCTCGCTCTTGCTCAGGCTGGTTTCGAACTCCTGACCTTGAGCGATCCTCCCGCCTCGGCCTCCCAGAGTGCTAGGATGACAGGCGTGAGCCACCGCACCCGGCCTGTATGTGCTATTTTGACTAAGACGAATAAGGATTATTAATGGAGCATGAAAGCAACATAATTATACGGCAGTCATTAAACTATGTTGTTTACAACTCTTCCTTGGATCTTTGGATTCTCAGAATTTATTTCACTGAAATCTGAAATGGGTAGCATTTTTTAAAAAATTTTCAGCTGCAGTGAAATCACATAGCATAACTGATATGCCCCAGCCCCGCCAAACCACCCTTCAGCTTGCCCTCCCATTGCAATCTCTAGCTTGTATTCGAGAAGCATGCAGAGCGAAAGATAGCACCCGTTAGCTTTTGACCTAAGCGTAAATAGCCATTATACCATCTATCCCCTGACTTCTCGGGGACGGAGATAGTGAGTCATGCAAGGCACCAATAGCTCAGGGCTCTGGAGCTATGAAAGCCACAGCTTACTTGAGTTCACAAAGTGCACAGCGAGGCAAAGCAAAACGTGCATATGCACATATACCGCATGAGCACACGAGAACGGAGGAGAGCCGTGTGGGAACACGCTAGTCAAAGAGTGTTTAGAGCAGGCGTCCTCAAACTACGGCCCGCGGGCCACATGCCACCCGCCTAGAACATTTACCCAGCCCGCCTGGTGTTTTTGCCGCCGCTGCCTGTCCTGCTTAGCAGCCGACTGTCCCAGGCCCACAGTGCGCACTCTCCAACGGTCTGAGGGACAGCGACCTGGCCCCCTGTTTAAAAAGTTTGGGGACCACTCTGGGAGGCCGAGGTGGGCGGATCGCTCTAGGTCAGGAGTTCGAAACCAGCCTGAGCAAGAGTAAGACCCCGTCTCTACTATAAATAGAAAGAAATTAATTGGCCAACTAATGTATATAGAAAAAATGAGCCGGGCATGGTGGTGAATGCCTGTAGTCCCAGCTACTCGGAGGCTGAGGCAGGAGGGTCGCTTGAGCCCAGGAGTCTGAGGTTGCTGTGAGCGAGGCTGACGCCACGGCACTCACTCTAGCCTGGGCAACAGAGTGAGACTCTGTCTCAAAAAAAAAAAAAAAAGTTTGAGACCCTTGGTTTGGTGTTTGCCAAACAACTCCATTTTACTTTATATTTCCATTTGCTTCCTTTTCACTGTCGCCACTTTCATAAACAGTTATCAGCCACCTAACACGCTGCTGGAAACTGGGCCAGACAGTTCAGGAGTGCTATCGTGTGTGCGACTCATCTAAACAAGCCACGGCTTTGGTTGACATGATGATGCTCCCACTGCTGTGAAGGAGCTGACGCTTGCGGACGCCACCCTCGACCTGCTCCAAGCCACGCCAGGCAAGCGGGAGGTGGGATCCAACCCGACACACGGCGGGCTCGGAAGCCACCGTGATGGCGCACGGCGAGTGCCCCTGACCCCAGGCTCAGGCCTTGCCCCGAGCCTGTTCTTTAGGAAGCGAAGAGGACAGACAGCTGTCAAGTCACAAAAGAGAGGACGTCACAAACCCAAACCGGGAAGTTTGGCAAATTGAGAACTGTGAAAACATGTGCATTATACATCCAGGCAGGTTAAGGAAGACAAAATACATTAGAATGTGGAGCTGTTTTACAAAATATGCATCTATGTGGTTAAGAGAAACATATTGCCCGGGCGCGGTGGCTCGCGCCTGTCATCCTTGCACTCTGGGAGGCCGAGGTGGGAGGATTGCTCAAGGTCAGGAGTTGGAGACCAGGCTGAGCAAGAGCGAGACCCTGTCTCTACTAAAAAATAGAAAAGAAATAGAAAGAAATTAGATGGATGACTAAAATATATATATAGAAAAAATTAGCCGGGCATGGTGGCGCATGCCTGTAGTCCCAGCTACTCAGGAGGCTGAGGCAGGAGGATCGCTTGAGCTCAGGAGTTTGAGGTTGCTGTGAGCGAGGCTGACATCACAGCACTCACTCTAGCCCGGGCAACAGAGTGAGACTCTGTCTCAAAAAAAGAAAAAAGAGAAACATCTTTAGGGCCAGCCACACTCTGGGATGAATCCTGACCGGCCCACCATCTAACTATGTCACCGAGAGACTTAACTTGCCCCTGACCTCGTTTTTTTCATCTGTGAAATGGGCAACCTAATATGGTACCTGCCTCACAGAAGTATGGTGAGGATTGAATAGGATCATGCACATTAAGTACTTAAAGTACCTGGGAATACTCCATAATTGTGCTGTTTGATACTATAAAGCAGGGGTCCTCAAACTTTTTAAACAGGGGGCCAGTCCACTGTCCCTCAGACCGTTGGAGAGTGCGCACTGTGGGCCGGGACGAGTCGGCTGCTAAGCAGGACAGGCAGCGGCGGCAAAAACACCCGGAGGGCCAGATAAATGTGCTAGGCGGCCCGCATGTGGCTGTAGTTTGAGGATGCCAGCTATAAAGTTCTTAATAGTTATAAAAATATCTGAGAAATCCTAGAATGTTCTAGCAAAAAAACCCACACACACACACCTTAAAATATAGATCACATCCAACCAAGCCCCTTCTTTTACACAGGAAGAAAGTAAGAGCTAATCAGTCAGAGAGGCAAGATGCCTCTCAAGTCAGACGACTGAGTTTTTCTTGTGTATTGAACTCCACCTCGACAAAACTTCCTGGAGCGGGGAAACGTTGGCCGGCTCATCCACTGGTCATCCCCAATTCCTTTCTCTACCTCCTGCCCCATGCCAAAAGTGCACATTCTCTCTAAGCCCCCCCAAGAAGCCCAGTTGTGGCTCCACAAAAGAGCATGAGAAGAGAGCTCGGGGCAAGTGTGTCATTATCCAACACAAAGAACAGACGCTACTGTCTCCACCTCTCTCCTTTTCTTCCTGCCATGAGTATGGTCACAGTACCAGGAAACAGGGTGACCATCTTGCAAAGTGACAGATCAAGAGAATCACTAAGATGCTGCCTACCTCTGGAAGGACTTCTTGTTACATAAAAAAAGAAAGAAAGAAAGAAAGAAAGAAAGAAAGAAAGAAAGAAAGAAAGAAAGAAAGAAAGAAAGAAAGAAAGAAAGAAAGAAAGAAAAAACACCCCTACTGTTCGAGCCACTGTTGGCCAGGTTCTCTGTGGCATGCAGCTGAGCTCATCCTAAACGATAAAGGTCCTTTTCCCATGGACAGAGACACATTCTAGGACAAGATGACAGAGATTAATAATGCAAAATCTCAAGGCACTAACTAGCTGTTGGAGGGACATCCCTAGCTGTGAGAGTTTTTTTTTTTTTTTTTTAATTAAAATGTAGGTCAATTTCAGGCTTCGTTTTGAAGTTCATTTCTCACCTGTTTCTCATTCTTATCTTGATACTCAGAATGAATTTCCCCAACGTTATCCAAGAGCTTCCAATGCCCAGGTTGGCTCAGTGATTTTTTTTTAGTGCATTTAGGGTGTATTAAAGTTGAGTTGACTATAATACAACCTGAATGCACTAAAAAAATCGCTGAGCCAAGCTGGGAATGGGCAGATTTGTGGAGGGAGCGGGGGCAAGGGCATTATGCCAAACCTTAAAATTGGTACCCCCATCATATGCTGAAATAATAATAAAAAAATGTTGAGTTTATCTATACTTCCTTATTAATGTTCAGCTAACAGAGCGTTTTGTCAGTGTCTCCATGCATTCTCACGTCCGCAGTGGGAGTTTAGAGACATATGGGCAACAGCATAGAGATTTAGACTGTTCCGGTAACATCCATCTCCCTCTCAAAAATGCATGTAGGATTTTCGGTGTCATAATCATATACCGCCTTGTACTTTTCATTAACTGCTTGTTGTAGGCCGATTTTACTCCTGGACAAGATCATAAACCTATACATACTGACGCAGTGCTTTATAATGTTTTGCTACTCACACTAAGTGCCTATCACAAAGGTAGGCACTTCAAAAATTCGCATTAAGGGCTATAAAACAGATATACCCTTCCCCCAAGTGCACAACTTAGGGAAACACCCAGGGGCTAAAAGCTCCTGGTTTCAGTGTGCACCTGTCCATGAACTTGAGTCTCTCTTCCTCTGTTCAGGGAACTCAGTACTAAGGTAGAAGTGGCAAAGATAAGATTCCTATTAGGGGAAATAGGGTATCTACTGTGTTTCCCTGAAAACAAGACAGGGTCTTATGTTTTTCCTCAAGAAGACACCCTAGTTGGGCTTATTTTCAGGGGATGTGTTATCTTTTTTTTTTTTTTTTTAAGTACGGTACAACCATCCACATTGATTCAAATAGAGTGAAGTCGTCTTCTTCTGGAACATCATCATCACTCTCCAAACCCCGAATCCCATCCTGAATGTCTTGCGACTCTATTTCCTTTAGAACCACTGGCCCCGATCTCTCCTGTCGAGCACTAGAGCTGTCACGGGGCAGATGAGAAGGGCTGCTCCTGTTCTTTCCCGCTCCGCGACAACATGCATGGGTTGTGCAGATGTGCTGCGTAGCCACGCCCAGCACTAGGGCTGATTTTCATAGCCACGCCCATCACCAGGGCTTATTTTCATAGCCACGCCCAGCACTAGGGCTTATTTTCATAGCCACGCCCATCACTGGGGCTTATTTTCATAGCCACGCCCATCACTAAGGCTTATTTTCGGGGTAGGGCTTCTATTGCGCACATGCTTAGACATCCTGCTAGGGCTTATTTTATGGGTAGGTCTTATTTTTGGGGAAACACGGTAAAACAGTGGCTCTGATGCATACATTTTGCTATCCAGACATGAAAGTGTATCTAAAAGGGCTAGCAGTATGCCAGTCAGGTTAATAGCCTCTTCATAAATATTTACTGAGTGAATGAACAGATGCAATGAATGGCTGCAACTTTTTTTTTTCCTATAGAAAGATAAGTTTACTCAGATAGATGGGCAGTCAAGACTGCAATCTCTCATTTGACAGGGAAAAGTAAAGAACCCTGGATTTCATCTTTGATTTCCTCCTTACGTGACGTGCAATTTAAAGCACTTAACTAGTCTGGTTTGTCAAGAGAGCCCGGGGTTCTGTCTGGCTCATCAGAGCTGGACTTCCAAATTGCCTCTGTTGTCTGGAGGATTTCGATCAGAGAAGACCTTGCATCTCGCTAACATCACTGGTCCAACAACTCTTTGCTTTTTTCTTTTGAGTCAACAGGAAGGCTCAGCGTGTCTCCAGCTTTGAGATTTCCCACCCAATGGCCCCTGTCCATCATTAATGCCCAGTGAAAGTTTGCTATCTAGATGAATGCTCCAATTAAACCAGAAAATTTGGTGACAACATGTGACAATTTGGTGACAATATGGTGACAACATGGTGACAATTTGGTGACAATATGGTGAAAACATGTGACAATTTGGTGACAATATGGGGACAACATGTGACAATTTGGTGACAATATGGTGACAACATGTGACAATTTGGTGACAATTTGGTGACAATTTGGTGACAATATGGTGACAACAGGTGACAATTTGGTGACAATATGGTGACAACTTGGTGACAATATGGTGACAACATGTGACAATTGGGTAAAATTTGGTGACAATTTGGTGACAACATGTGACAATATGGTGACAACATTGTGACAACAGGTGACAATTTGGTGACAACGTGTGACAATTTGGTGACAATATGGTGACAACAGGTGACAATATGGTGACAGCATGTGACAATTTGGTGACAATATGGTGACAACATGTGACAATTTGGTGACAATTTGGTGACATGTGACAACATGGTGACAACAGGTGACAACATGGTGACAACATGGTGACAACATGTGACAATTTGGTGGCAATATGGTGACAACAGGTGACAATATGGTGACAGCATGTGACAATTTGGTGACAATATGGTGACAATTTGGTGACAATATGGTGACAACAGGTGACAATTTGATGACAATATGGTGACAACACGTGACAATATGGTGACAACATGGTGACAACAGGTGACAATTTGGTGACAGCATGTGACAATTTGGTGACAATATGGTGACAACATGTGACAATTGGGTGACAATATGGTGACAACAGGTGACAACATGTGACAATTTGGTGACAATATGCTGACAACATGTGACAATTTGGTGACAATTTGGTGACATGTGACAACATGGTGACAACACGTGACAATATGGTGACAACATGGTGACAAAAGGTGACAACATGTGACAATATGGTGACAATTTGGTGACATGTGACAACATGGTGACAATATGGTGACAACATGTGACAATATGGTGACAACATGGTGACAACAGGTGACAATTTGGTGACAATATGGTGACAACAGGTGACAATTTGGTGACAATATGGTGAAAACATGTGACAATTTGGTGACAATTTGGTGACATGTGACAACATGGTGACAACATGTGACAATTGGGTGACGATATGGTGACAACAGGTGACAATTTGGTGACAGCATGTGACAATTTGGTGACAATATGGTGACAACATGTGACAATTGGGTGACAATATGGTGACAACAGGTGACAATTTGGTGACAAAAGGTGACAATTTGGTGACAATATGGTGACAACATGTGACAATTTGGTGACAATTTGGTGACATGTGACAACATGGTGACAACAGGTGACAACATGGTGACAACATGTGACAATATGGTGACAACATGGTGACAACAGGTGACAATTTGGTGACAATATGCTGACAACATGTGACAATTTGGTGACAATTTGGTGACATGTGACAACATGGTGACAATATGGTGACAACATGTGACAATATGGTGACAACAGGTGACAATTTGGTGACAATATGCTGACAACATGTGACAATTTGGTGGCAATATGGTGACAACATGTGACAATTTGGTGGCAATATGGTGACAACAGGTGACAATTTGGTGACAATATGGTGACAATTTGGTGACAATATGGTGACAACATGTGACAATTTGGTGGCAATATGGTGACAACATGTGACAATATGGTGACAACATGTGACAATTTGGTGACAATTTGGTGACAACAGATGACAATATGGTGACAACATGTGACAATTTGGTGACAACAGGTGACAATATGGTGACATGGTGACAACAGGTGACAATTTGGTGACAACAGGTGACAATATGGTGACAATTGGGTGACAATATGGTGACAACATGTGACAATTTGGTGACAATTGGGTGACAATATGGTGACAACATTCGACAATATGGTGACAACAGGTGACAATTTGGTGACAATATGGTGACAATTAGGTGACAATATGGTGACAATATGGTGACAAGAGGCAAAGAGAAAACAAACAAGGAAATGATTGAATAGAAATGCTATTCTGGCCGGGCGTGGTGGCTCACGCTTGTTATTGCGACACTCTGGGAGGCCGAGGCAGGTGGATCGGTTGAGGTCAGGAGTTCGAAAACAGCCTGAGCAAGAGCGAGACCCCGTCTCTACTATAAATAGAAAGAAATTAATTGGCCAACTAAAAATATATAGGAAAAATTAGCCGGGCATGGTGGCGCATGCCTGTAGTCCCAGCTATTCAGGAGGCTGAGGCAGGAGGATCGCTTGAGCCCAGGAGTTTGAGGTTGCTGTGAGCGAGGCTGACGCCATGGCACTCACTCTAGCCTGGGCAACAGAGTGAGACTCTGTCTCAAAAAGAAAAAAAAAAAAAGAAAAGAAAAAAGAAATGCTATTCTTTAAAACAATTATTTGAAAGCCCTAAGAATCTATGCTAAATGAATACATTAATATGCAAAAAATATATGTACAAGGATGTTTATTGTAATATTGTGTCTAAATTACTAAAATATGGGAACAGTTAAATAAATTACGGGGCTTCCATGCAGAAAATCCTATGAAGTCATTGAAAAGAACTGGGTCTACTCATAATTGTTCTCCCAAGTACAAAGTTCCAATACATACTCTTAAAGCTAATAAAGGAATCACAACACAATATATACATATAATGTGATCCTGTTTGTAATCAAATTAAGGTAATGATGAACATAAAGAGAAGTTAAGGCACAGAACAGTTTCTGGAAAAATATACACATCAGTTTTCTGACAGTAATAACCTATGTAGGATGAACAAGTAAATGAGGAAATTTCATATTTCATACACCGGAATTTGAATAACATTTTTTCTTTTAGAATGAGAAGTTGTGTATTAACTGTGTTATAAAAAAATGTCCAAATAGTTCAGAATGACAGCAAACTACAGGTTATGTATAGTTTAATTTCAACCTGTTACAATTCATGACAAAATACCAAATCATATAAAGATAAAATTCCTTAATGTAACCTTTCTGCTTCAATTACTCGTTCTGACAACGGGCATTCATTGGACACATATTGAGCTACATAAAATACTGATTTGGGCACTGAAGGCCCAGCAAAAAGACAGATAAGGATTCTCCTGCTTTTATGGAGAAAATGGTCCAAGGCAGTAAAATAAACTTGTATCTTTTCAGAGGGATTTTTCAGTTTAGCCATCATTTGCATGGTAAATAATTCAATAAACTTATGACATTTTGAGCACCGTGGCCGAGTGAGAGGTTTGCTGTGACTTAGTAAATAAAGTCCCTTCTCCGACAGACATTCCGGGCTGCGTAGAAGATCCCTGCCTACCAAATACTCACCTTTTGCAGGTATCAATTGATTTGGGCTCCCTCAAATGGGATCTATAAAACAGCAACGCTTTCCACCCACGGAGGGTCTATACCTCTCTGAGCACTTTCACATAGAGTCCTGCGAGACGGGTGACTGTAATGTGGGAGCCAACTAATATAGATTGACGACGTACACACCTGCTCTTGCCTGCCCTAACTTGGCCGTGACCTCTAGTGCCCAGCTCAGGTGTGGTGTCACCTCTTCTGGGCGGCTTTCTGGGCTGATGTAGGGGTTCCTGCTGTGTGCTTTTTTTTTTGGAGAGACAGGGTCTCACTTTGTTGCCCAGGCTAGAGTGAGTGCCGTGGTGTCAGCCTCGCTCACAGCAACCTCAGACTCCTGGGATCAGGTGATCCTCCTGCCTCAGCCTCCCGAGCAGCTGGGACTACAGGCGTGCGCCACCATGCCCGGCTCATATTGTTTCTATATATATGTTAGTTGGCCAATTAATTTCTTTCTATTTTTAGTACAGACGGGTCTCGCTCTTGCTTAGGCTGGTTTTGAACTCCTGACCTCGAGCGATCCTCCCGCCTCGGCCTCCCAGAGTGCTGGGATGACAGGGGTGAGCCACCGCGCCTGGCCTACACACAGGTGTTATGAGAGCTTATATTCTGGGGCTATTTGGAGTTCCAGGATAAAGAGTCATAGACGATGTCATCCTAAAATATCTTACCATACAAGATATTGTGTAAGATGACGAGGGAAGCTTAATGAGTAAGGCAACTCCCTTCCCCAATGTCGTTGTTGTGTATGAACATGTAAATGCAGGTGTATGGAAGGAGTCATGAAACTCCTGCATCTTGAGAAGACCACCCTTTCTGCTTAACATGCTCCAAGGGGCCTTACTTTCCAACATTAGGCGGGGGGCACAATATTTACCTATGCAGTTAACAAGCAACTTACTAACACAATCAGTCGCTTGAGTTGTTAATTAATGTTTAATGTTTTAATTGCTCACACCTGCAGAAATTTCCCCCAATAGGAAAGGAGACCTGGTTTCAACCCTAAGTGATAGGAGTTGGGAATTTTTTTTCCATGCCTGTGTAAGTGAGCACAGCTCCTGAGGACTCAGTTAGCAAGGCAGGGGTCAGGGGTACACTGGCCATGGGCTCAGGGCAGGACAAGCTGGTTGGGAGATCCCAATAAGCAGATGACCGAATCTCTCCCCTCAAGTGGCACTCCCCTCTCTGTCTGGGAAGAGAAGGCAAGCGTCGATAAAATGACAGTAATTAAGGCAGCATTACATCCCGGTACCATGAAATGCCAGCTGGTCAATAGCGGGTAGTCTAGAAAGATGTAGAGTGAGACATGCTAAAAGAGTTTGGAGCACAGGTTCGAGAATCAGATTGCCTAGGGTTCAAATCACGCTGGTCCCTTTATTACCAGCTCTGTCACTTTGGCCATGTCCTTGGTCTTTTTAGGTCTCCTGTGGTGTCTCCGTCTATATAATGGAGATAACTATTTCTACTTCACTATCCCCTAACTCTCTTCAGCCCCTTATAACCTGGCCATTGCCTTATTCTTCTTCCGCCAAACCTGTTCTCTCAAAAGACACCAAAAATCATCCTGCTACCTAAATGGGGCAGGTATTATTTCAGTGCCCACATCCCCTTGATCATCCTGCAGACCCCGACTCCCCGTAAAAACTCACTTCACTCTTGCCTTGGCGACGCTGTTCCCCGCTGGAATGCAAGCCTCTGTCATGCAACCTCCAGGTCTTCTTGAAGGATCTAAATCCCACTAATTCCTAACCAGTTCCCTGGATACACAACATAATCCTGTATTCCCCACTGAAGTAGATTAACTTGTTGTTTTGTTCCAGCAAGTGTAACAGCAAGTGTTCCAGCGACTGACCAGGGAAAGAACCGAGCGGCACACGGAGGGTCGGAGAATCAGCCTTTATCCCGCCGGTGGACTCGGAGGGACATGCCGCCAAATTCTGAGCCCCGCTTCCTTGTTCTCCTCCGGTTTTATACACTTCTGGAGGTTCTACACAACCAATCAACTATGAGCATGAGGAGTTATCCAATCAGCAGCAAGCTTTACGTAACCAATCCACTACGAGCATGTTATCCAATCAGCGGTGGGATTCAAAATGCATCCCATCAGCAGCAAGCTTTACATAACCAATCCACTAGAGCATGTTATCCAATCAGAGGTGGGATTCAAAATCCATCCCATCAGTAGCAAGCCTTACGTAACCAATCCACTACGAGCATGCTATCCAATCAGCGGTGGGATTCAAAATCCATCCCATCAGCAGCAAGCTTTACATAACCCATCAACTACGACCATGTTATCTAATCAGAGGTGGGATTCAAAATGCTGAATCAGTTTGAGGAATTCTATCTCTCCCTAGTTCTTCTCCCTGCAAGGAAGCACATTTCCACAACCCTTTGATGCCAGTCTTGATTCGGCCGGTGACACAGTAAGAGATGTGGTCAGGGCAGGGGTTTGAAATGCGACTTGCGGTCATGCCTTTCATCCCAGGAAGAAGCCTCAGTTCCTGCTAGCTCTCGGAGCACAACAGATGCATGGACCAAACTCGCAGACTGGGGTCAAGACAAGCCAAGCTGATCCCCACCCTGCCCCCAACCACACACACGTGAATCGGAATAAACGATTATTATTCCAAGCCACCAAGCCTCGGGCACAGTGAGTCACGCAGTGGCATTGTGAAATAGTCAACCCATGTCCCCACGTAAGAGTCGCAAGCCTCTGTTCCTCTTGCCTGAGCAGTCCCTCATTTTCTCCTGGCTCTCACCTTCCACGGCGTCACCTCTGCCATGTCCCTTTCTCTACCTTCATGACCTGCCTCCTCTCCTTTATTACATTATAAGCTCCTGTGAGGAGCAGCGAAGCATCAAAGAAGACCTTACCCCTAGCCCTAGGCAGAAACAAATTAAACATTTGTTCGTTCATTCATCTACTCAGCAAATGGCTAGACCAGGAGTCCTCAAACTACGGCCCTCGGGCCACATGCGGCCACCTAGCACATTTATCCGGCTCTCTGGGTGTCTTTGCCGCCGCTGCCTGTCCTGCTTAGCAGCCGACTCGTCCCGGGCCCATAGTGCGCACTCTCCAACGGTCTGAGGGACAGTGGCCCCCTGGGTACAAAGTCTGAGGACACTTGGGCTAGATTTTAGAAACGAGTCTACATCTCAAAGGCGAGAACTACAGCGCCGGGGCCAACTCCGTGGACTAGCGACACATGTCCAGTGAGGTGACGATGTCACTGCGTCTGCCACTCCTGCTATTGATTCCCAGAGGGGGCGGGGAAACTGACATTCACTCTAAGAACACTCGAATGTTTATGGCAGCACAGTTCACAATTGCAAAGATGCAGAAACAGCCCAGATGCCCATCAATCCATGAGTGGATTAATAAAATGTGGTGTATGTACACCATGGAGCACTATCCAGCTCTAAGAAACAACGGTGATCTAGCACCTCTTGTGTTTTCCTGGATAGAGCTGGAGCCCATTCTACTAAGTGAAGTATCCCAAGAATGGACAAACAAGCACCACATGGACTCACCAGCAAACTGGTATTAACAGATCAACACCTCAGTGGACACATAGGAGTAACATCTATCGGGTGTCGGGCAGGTGGAGGGGGAGGAGGGGAGGGGTGTATACAAACATGAGTGAGATTTCAACGTTTGGGGGATGGGCACGCTTGAAGCTCTGACTTGTGGGGGGTGGGGGCATGGGCACTATACGCAACCTTAAAATTTGTACCCCTATGATATGCTGAAATTTAAAAAAAGTGTGTTTTTCTTATTGCTAGAAACTATAAAAGTTTATTCTCCTGATATTTATTCCTCCAACACTTTCCTTAGCTTTCCATTTCCGATATTGCACGACCCTCTTTCTACTCAGGTCTTCCCATTCTCCCACAAGACTCACCCTGGAAGGCTTTATTGCCCTCACTAGTCTTCCCTGGGAAAGCTGGTCTGTTGACTGAGACTGCAGAATCTACAGCCACGGCGAACTCAACCAAAGTTTTATTTCGCTTGTGTTCACAGATTAGGCTGACATGCTAGCCAGCTTCAGCTCCTCTGAAATGTCACCATTTGGAATACAAAAAAAATCTTAATAAGATTTGGAACCAAAGTTCCTGGGACCAGAGACAGCTGAGGAGGTATTCGCCATACACAGGAAATAAAGGAACATTTTTAGCTAGAGTGGCCAGGTCATCCATGAACCAGCAGGGAGCCTGCCAGGGAAACCAAGGAATTACTGAATCACTCAATCTGAAGGGAAGAGCTTCTTTAAAATGCTCGGGCTGAGGAGTAAGAGTGTAAAATAAATTGCCGTGAGAGAACAACAGTTCCTTAGTGACTGTGAACACCGGCGGGGAGAGCACTAGACCAAGAGTCTCAAAAATGTGGTGTGACCTTAGTTACTTAGCAAGTCCTCATGCATAGCATGAAAAAAACTAATACAATGGAACTCCCTGAATATAAAAAAAAATTTAATATTAAAATATTAAAAAAAATAATACAATTAAATTTAATTCTATACTATGGTAGTGGCTTAAAATGGCATTTTTCAAAGCAATGGTCAAATGATTTGGGAATCACTGGGTTAAACAGGTCTGTTTACCATGAACTTGAACTTTGCAGAGACTGTAATGTTCCAATGTGCATTGTTAAACTGATAGAGCTGGAGGGTGCTGTATGGAGCATTTCCCAAACAATCTGACCACAGGTCCCTTTAGCCATGGATCATCTTGTAGTTCTAGTTAGTATTCTCTATACCAGGGGTCCTCAAACTTTTTAAACAGGGGGCCAGTTCACTGTCCCTCAGACCGTTGGAGGGCCGGACTGTAGTTTAAAAAAAAAAGCTATGAACAAATTCCTATGCACAGTGCATACATCTTATTTTGAAGTAGAAAAACAAACGGGCAAAAACACTCGCACGTGGCCCGCGGGCCGTAGTTTGAGGACACCTGCTCTGTCCCATGGTCATGGGTTATAGAAGACTCAGAGAAGCTAAGGGAATAGTGCCCTTGGGCCCGGTCCTGAGGTCTGGCATTCTCATGAAGCCCAGATTGTGCCCTTCCATATGGTTTATGTCATACCCCTGAATCCTTATATTGATGCCCCCTTTTGATATTAATCGTTGACTACCATTTGCAAGGACAATTTTGCAAGCTTCAATTATTGACTACCATTTGCAAGCAAAATACCTTGACCAAGAAAAACGCGTGCATGGGTTCTGGGTGAGTGCCGTTGACTTGTTCCTGTCTGCAGTGGTGACATGGGCTGAAACCCACCTGCCAGGTAAACATGGCGGCCATCTGGCCACCGCAGGCTCCGTCCCTGGGCCGAAACACTTTCCTTCGTCAAGATGCAATCGCCTAACATGAGAAAAGCCACTAAGAAATACAATTACGACAGGAGACGAAGACCTTTTGCGGGAGAACAGACATCATGGTTTTCATTAAGAGCCCTTCCTTTTTTTTTTATTTTTTCCATTTTTCGCCTTCCTCTATTTTAAAATGAAAGTGACTTCATTTTCAAGTGACCTTTTAAAAAGCCCAAACGTCAAGCATCATAAATATTCAGAGTACACAGGATGGGGTCCAGTGCTGCAACATTAAGTCCAATATGCCTGAAACTCAGAAAAGACTATTTCTCTTTCTCTAAATAGCCAACTCAGAATAAATATGGTTCATATAGATTTTTTTCATAGGCTCCCATTGTGTTCCTTGTGGAAGAGGGTTAGAGTGTTTGTTTTGTTTTTTTTTTAAAGCCACACCGTGGGGTAATGAGGCCAAACTAAGATCTTTCAGAAGGATTTTGCCTTCTATCGTTTTCCTCTCCTTCTGTTGCTTCTTTTCTAAGGGAAGAGATCGGAGGCATACTGTGATTAGCAATGCATGTTCACCTAGCAAGACACGGATAAGGGGTGATGATCACTGTGTCACCCACCAGACTGATAACACGGTGCTATTAGATGGTAGCACAGCTGTTGAGATTCCATGGCAGTAAAATAATTATTTTCAAAATTAATTTTGAAGAAGAAAAAGGAAAGAAAAACAAAATGTATGATGCATGAAAGCATTAAGGCAATCCTGATCAAGAGAAAAAGAAACCAAACAATGTTTTATTCCTAAAACGAGCACAAGAAGTAATCACCAGCTGGGAGCGGTGGCTCTTGCCTGTCATCCTAGCACTCTGGGAGGCCGAGGCGGGAGGATCGCTCGAGGTCGGGAGTTCGAAACCAGCCTGAGCAAGAGTGAGACCCCATCTCTACTATAAACAGGAAGAAATTAATTGGCCAACTAAAAATATAGAGAAAAAATTAGCCGGGCACAGTGGCGCATGCCTGTAGTCCCAGCTACTCGGGAGGCTGAGGCAGAAGGATGGCTTGAGCCCAGGAGTTTGAGGTTGCTGTGAGCTAGGCTGACGCCACAGCACTCACTCTAGCCTGGGCAACAGAGTGAGACTCTGTCTCAAAAAAAAAAAAAAAAAAGTAATCACCAAAGTGATATATGGTCGAAATGTGGGAGGAAAATTCATTTTCCTCACCCTATATAAAACAAAAGCTCAAGATAATTTAAGGCAAAAAGCTAATCTGCCCTTTTTTGGGATTTTTGCATTTATGGGCTGGTGATTTATTTGTAATGTATTACTGTTTAAATAAGACACATAAAACTTAGTAGACACAGGTATATATTTTTCCCATGGTAAAAAAAAATATCCATTCAAAAGAGACGTGTGGCTGAAAATAATGGCAATTAAAAATCACTGAAGGACTCCAAAGTACCTATTAATATTACTATTTTAGGCAGAAGGAGAGCAGCCCAAAGAGGACTTACCAGGGGCTTGAAGACATCACTGTGAATTCATAGTTTTTAATATAAAAATGGAAAGATATAGAATAGATGCACTATGTGCATAAATACACATGCACGTATTTCTCAGCTCTGTATGCTGAGAAGCAATGGTACCCCAGGTACCAATAAGCACCCTTGGCACCGGATCTTGGTTTTTAAAAACCATTCTCCAGTAGAAGGAACCAGAGCTCTGTGGAGAAATGTCTGACTCCAAGTATGGGACAGGAAAGGAACAAGATGAGTTAGGAATATCTCATGGTGCCAGAAAGTAAGAAATGGCGGGGAAAAAAAAATTATAGGCACATAGCAAAAGGAACATAAGCCAGAATGAAGCTAGGGTCAACTGGAGAAACAAATTTATGACAGTGACTGATTACAGCACATAGAATAAAAATAAATCTATTATTGATGTAAATTAATTTATTAATTAGGGAGGGAGAAAGGATAAGCAGATATGTAGGATGAATCAGTCTAGAGATCTAATGTGCAATATGAGGACTGTAGTAATAAGACTGTATTAGAGATTTTTCTTTGTTAAATAAGTAGATTTTTAGCTGCTCTTTTCCCAAAAATAGGAACTATATGAGATGGAAGATAGGTAAATTGTGCTTTACCAGGTAACCATTTTACTAACCACACGTGTCCCATAATATCATGCTGTCAATCTCCAATATAATATCCGATGAAATTTATGTTTTAAAAAAGTGGGGGATGGATGGATGGAGCAAAGTTTTTCCCCATAGAGTTTTGACTTATAAATAAGGAATAATCAAACTAGAAAATCACCAGATAGCAATCATCATGATACTAATTCTTTCAGGTAGGAAGCATTAGTGAATGTTAAAAAGAATGGGCCAAAGTATAAGAAAAAAAAAGATACTTAACTTTTATAGAAGTATCTTTCTACAAGATACTCATCCATAAAAAAAAGTAGTGATTGTGCAGTGGAGAGAGCTGGAAGACACCACATTAAGCAATGATCGAAATTAACAAGCATCACCAAGAACAGGACAAAGTGACATCATGCGTATCCCGATATAATGCACTGAGAAGAATGCAATACTACATCTGTGGCACTCCTGCCCAAAGCCCCAAATCTGATTCTGATCAGGAAGAAACTCTACATAAGACAAACCCAAACTAAGAAACATTAAGGAACATTCTGGAAAGCAGCAGGCCCACACTTTTCAAAAACGTCAAGGTTGGCTGGGCGCGGTGGCTCACGCCTGTAATCCTAGCTCTCTGGGAGGCCGAGGTGGGCGGATTGCTCCAGGTCAGGAGTTCGAAACCAGCCTGAGCAAGAGCGAGACCTCGTCTCTACTATAAATAGAAAGAAATTAATTGGCCAACTAATATATATACAAAAAATTAGCCAGGCATGGTGGCGAATGCCTGTAGTCCCAGCTACTTGGGAGGCTGAGGCAAGAGGATTGCTTGAGCCAGGAGTTTGAGGTTGATGTGAGCGAGGCTGACGCCACGGCACTCACTCTAGCCTGGGCAACAAAGCGAGACTCTGTCTCAAAAAAAAAAAAAAAAAATGTCAAGGTCCTGAATGACAAAGGAAGTCTGAGGAATTATTTGAGGTGAAAGAACACAAAAAAGGCTCACACCTGAAATCCCAGCACTCTGGGAGGCCGAGGTGGGAGGATCGCTCGAGGTCAGGAGTTCGAAACCAGCCTGAGCAAGAGCGAGACCCCGTCTCTACTAAAAATAGAAAGAAATTAGCTGGACCACTAAAAATATACAGAAAAAATTAGCCGGGCATGGTGGCGCATGCCTGTAGTCCCATCTACGCGGGAGGCTGAGGCAGGAGGATCGCTTGAGCCCAGGAGTTGGAGGTTGCTGTGAGCGAGGCTGATGCCACGGCACTCACTCTAGCCTGGGCAACAGAGTGAGACTCTGTCTTAAAATAAAATAAAATAAAATAAAATAAAATAAAATAAAGAACACAAATAGACAGGACAACTGAACACTATATGGGATCCTGGAGTGGATTCTGGACCAGAAATAAAGGACATTGGTAGCATTTCAATAAGTTCTATAAATCAGAAATAGTTTTGTATCACTATTAATTTTCTGGTTCTACAATTGTATCCCAGTTTTCTAAGAGAATGTCCTTTTTTTTATACAGTAAAGCAGCAAAAGGGAAACCTGCTCTCAAGGATTTCAGAAAACAATTATATATACACATACATAATGCATACATATATACACACATATATAATGCATACATACATACGCACACATATATACTAGAGAGAGAATATGATGAAATAAGAGAAATGAAGTCTTAATATCTGGAGGATTTGGGGGAAGAGTACAGGGCGATGGATTCTTTATTTTATTTATTTATTTATTTTTGAGACAGAGTCTCACTCTGTTGCCCGGGCTAGAGTGCCCTGGCGTCAGCCTCGCTCACAGCAACCTCAAACTCCTGGGCTCAAGCAATCCTCCTGCCTCAGCCTCCCGAGTAGCTGGGACTACAGGCATGTGTCACCATGCCCAGGTAATTATTTTTATATATATTTTTAGTTGTCCAGCTAATTTCTTTCTATTTTTTTTTCCTTTTTTAGTAGAGACAGGGTCTTGTTCTTGCTCAGGCTGCTCTCGAACTCCTGAGTTCAAATAATCCTTCTGCCTCATCCTCCCAGAGTGCTAGGATTACAGGCGTGAGCCACCATACCTGGCCAACAAGGGGATTCTCTTTATAGTATGCTTGCAACTTTTTTGGGAAATTTCAAATTATTTCAGAATTAAAAATTAGAAAAGGAAAGAGATATGTAGACACTCTGACTTGACTTCAAATCTCAACAGACAAGCGTACTTAACCAAAGGACTTGGCCTCACTGAGACTCAGCTCCCCCTCTGCAAAGTGGAGACTGCATGACTTCAAAGGTCTTTGTGAGGACAAACAAAATGCTGGTGCAAAACTCATACCCAACCAGGCTCCTGAAGCTCTTACTAAATACAGCTACTGCTGTTTGCTGTGAGTCTAAAATAAAGCACCCTACTACGGTGTTTCCCGGAAAATAAGCCCTACCCATCAAATAAGCCCTAGCAGGATGTCTAAGCCTGTGCACAATAGAAGCCCTACCCCGAAAATAAGACCTAGTGCTGGGCGTGGCTATGAAAATAAGCCCTAGTGATGGGTGTGGTTATGAAAATCAGCCCTAGTGATTGGCTTGGCTATGAAAATAAGCCCTAGTTATGGGCGTGGCCATGAAAATAAGCCCTAGTGAAGGGCGTGGCTATGAAAATAAGCCCCAGTGGTGGGTGGGGCTATGAAAATCAGCCCTAGTGATGGGCGTGGCTATGAAAATAAGCCCTAGTGGTGGGCGTGGTTATGAAAATAAGCCCTAGTGATGGGTGTGGCTATGAAAATAAGCCCCAGTGGTGGGCATGGCTATGAAAATAAGCCCTAGTGATGGGCGTGGCCACGAAAATAAGCCCTAGTGATGGGCGTGGCTATGAAAATAAGCCCCCGTGGTGGGCGGGGCTATGAAAATAAGCCCTAGTGATGGGCATGGGTATGAAAATAAGCCCTAGTGCTGGGCGTGGTTATGAAAATAAGCCCTAGTGCTGGGCGTGGCTATGAAAATAAGCCCTAGTGATGGGCGTGGCCATGAAAATCAGCCCTAGTGATGGGCATGGCTATGAAAATCAGCCCTAGTGATGGGCGTGGCTACTCAGCGCATCTGCACAACCCATGCAAGTCGTTTTGGAGCGGGAAAGAACACGAGCAGCCCTTCTCATCTGCCCCGTGACAGCTCTAGTGCTCGACAGGAGAGATTGGGGCCAATGGTTCTAAAGGAAATAGAGTCACAAGACATTCAGGATGGAATTTGGGGTTTGGAGAGTGAGGATGATGTTCCAGAAGAAGACGACCTAACTCTATTTGAATAAATGTAGATGGTTGTACTGTATTTAAAATAAAAAATAACACATCCCCTGAAAATAAGCCCTACCGGGGTGTCTTCTTGAGGAAAAGTAAATAGAAGACCCTGTCTTATTTTCGGGGAAACATGGTAGATGGCATTGCTGGTTGAAGGCAATTTGGGAGTACCCGGGCCGCAGAGACAATTGTGTTCTGTGCCAAGAAGAAGACCAGAGACTTCTCACACCTGCTCTTAAATGGAGCCTTTTACTTCTTAAAAAAAAAAAAATTTTCTATACAACTGAAAACAACATTACTTTTTCTGGAGTGGGAGAATGAAGGCAATTGTGGGTGGGGCCTTTTTTAGAAGAGGGATTGATGTGTGTTTTTTTTACACTGTTAAAGAGGTCTCAGAATAATTAAAAATAGTTTTTCTATTTCTTGTGCCAGCCTCCCTCTGCACCCTGCTCCGCCAGCTCTTCCTTCTCGAGCCTCCTCTTCCTCTCCCCTTTCCCTTTATTTTCTCCTCTCTGCCTTTTGTTCCCAATCACTCAGGGACTACCCACGCCCAAGAACCCCGTCTTCCCCCCTCTTACCTTGTGTTGGGTTTTGTTTGGGAAAAGATATTAATCCCAAAGGAACAAAAAAGATGTGTAGGAAGAAAATAAATGGTGAGCGCTTTGTCACTTCACCACCTGCCAAATTTTAAATTCTTTCTCCAAGTTACACTCACCTCTTGGGCAACCAGAAATTCCAGTCCTCCCCAAAGCCCAGAGGATTCTAATTGAAATGCAAAAAAACAAAACAAAACCAAAAAAAACACAAAAAAACAAATTAAGGGCAGGAGAGGCATTTATCCTTCACAAACTCTGGAAAAATGCCAAGAATGTCGGATGATATTATACTATTAAATATTAAAAAGTTATAGTAAAGATACGCTAATTAGAGATTTTTTCCCCACTCCACTATGTTTTAAACATTGTAAACAATCATTTACTGTCATTATTTTAACGATGTAGAATGTGGTAAACTCAATCTGGGTTAATTCCCAAATATGCAATTTTGAAAGGAAAGAAAAAAAAACACAAATATTTTCTATTTTATTTCAATGTGATTTCTCATTGTTTTGACAGTTAAAAGTGTGGATACGGCAAAACAAGAAAAATAACAAAGTCATAGAGGACCAAAGTTTACCCGATAGGGGAGGTACATAGCTCTCAAAAAATCACTTTCCTGAGATAGTTTCTGTGATTTTAGAAAATTGGAAACAACAGAAAATCCACTATTTTGTTTGATAATGCTCATGATTAAGAACTGGGGTGGAGAACATTCACCAGGCTAGGGAAAAGCTGCCAGATACAAATTCAGATTCAATAGAAGTATCTTGCAAATCAAGTCTCTGAACATAAACCAATTTTGAGACGGGCAGGCCTAGCTTCAAGTAAATAACACATCTGCATATGAGAGCCTCATAGCCCTACTTAGCTGCTAATGCAATTTCTGAGATTTACTCTGCCTTGCTTTATTGCAGCCATGCTCTGATCATTCGCCCATTCTTTCCTCGCTGAACATTCCCCGAGCACTTTTTTTGTCCACTAAACCCCGCGCCAGGTGCCCAGGCATGAAGAACTAGACAGAACTAGCTGGAGGCCACAGGGAACTCCCAGTCTGTCTCAATTCCTAAAAATCCTCAGACGGATGACACAGCTAAGGATCGGCAACCCTGTTAGAATATTATTACAAAGAAGAGGAGAGTGGAGGAGAAGAAAAAAATAACAGGACGGCTCAGGAGGACGATAGTTTTGCTTACCAAGGGCACGGTTTACCTGATGACAAAGTTGGATTCAAAACTGAATGCACTGGCTCTCTCTTAGATGCGAACATTTACATGAAAGAGAGAAAGAGACACTAACACTTGTACCTCCATAAAATGCTAAAATTAAAAATATAAATAAATAAAAAATAAATAAATTAAATTAAATGCAGATTCCTGGGCTCTGACCCAGGTCTAACTGAACTTGACTATCTGGACCAGGGACCTTAAGAGTCCCGATACAAGAGGTGCTAGATCACCATTGTTTCTTATAGCTGAGTAGTACTCCATGGTATACATAGACCACATTTTATTAATCCACTCATGAATTGATGGGCACCTGGGTTGTTTCCACAACTTTGCAATTGTGAACTGTGCTGCTATAAACATTCGAGTGCAGGTGCCTTTTTTGTAGAGTGTCATTGGATCTTTTGGGTAGACGGATCAAATGGTAGATCCACTCGTATCGCTTTGAGGTATCTCCATATTGCTTTCCACAGAAGTTGAACTAGTTTGCAGTCCCACCAAAAAAAAAAAAAGAGTTGCATTTTAAACAACGTTCATGGTGGTTCTACCTGTTCATGTTTAAGACCCAGTCTGCTCACCAAACCCAAGAGCTCTGTTTCACTGTCACCTCGGCCAAGGCCCAGAGTGGAGAGGTGTCTTCAAGTCATGTTGCCACCAGCCCTTTGGAGCATGCCCCCCCCCCGCCCCCCGGTTCTCTGCATCACCCCCTGCTCTCACACCAAGGAACTGGGGCGATCTTGAAGTTGACTCAAACCCGACGTAGTCTCGTCCTCCTTGTAGGTTATAAGGCCATGCTCAAGGAATTGTTTGGTTCATCCTTTTTATCTCCACTGAGATGCCAGCATAGTCCATTCAAATATTAACTGCGGGTGGATTTAAACCAGGAAATCCAAGACTGTACGATTCACATCCTATGCTACGGACTGAAGGATGGGTAATAAATGTAGGCTGTGACTCGGTTATGCTGTGGTTTATTAACAATCGAGTAAACTAGGAGAACCCTATTTAAACAAACAGATGCAGGGAGGTGTGGATGTGTGTTTATTTCTTGAGAAATGTAAATAGGATTCCAATGAGAGAGACCACAGCAATAACAGCTACACATGTCTCCTTTCCAGTTACCTGAATCACTTGTCAAAAACTTGTCAGAAGCAAGAGGAAACCACGATAACCACAAACGCTAAGTGATTTGAATGTCCCCCAAAAGCGGCTGAGTCCACTGCACCGTCTTTGATGGTAGGTCCACTGGGGGCCAACAAGTCAGAGACAGACAGTCCCTGGTAGCCCCTACAAGAGGTCAGCAACCTTTTACTTTAAGGGCCAGAGAGTACCTATTTTTCAGTTTGCAGGGCGTGAGGTCCCTGTTGCAACAACTCAACTCGGCACCGTTACAGCACTAAAACAGTCATAGGCGATAACGTAACTGATGCACGTGGGTATGTTCCAATAAAACTTTATTTATAAAAGCAGAGAGTGGGCCAATCTGGGCAGGCTGTTTTAGAACAAGCCCAGCTTAAGCCACACTCAGGCAAAAGCTGGTTCGCCATCAATAGGCCATGCTCTGCTCTATTGTGATGAAGCCGTTGTCTCTCAGCATGAAATCCAGGTTCTTAGGTTCTCTCATCTGTGACAACTGGCACATTGATGTACGGACAAGAAAGATGTCCACCATATATTAAGTGAAAAAAAATCACATTTTAAAGCAATGTCATTTTTGAAGCAATAAAACCAACACACAACCCCGTGTACACAGGTACATACTATTGTATAAGGATCCATAAGCCTCAGAAAGGATAATACGGAAAGGTCCAGAGGAGTGACTTCTAGAAAAATGAAATCAGGAATAGGAAGAGAAGATGACTCTGGCTTTTTTACTTTATGGGCTTTTGAAGTCTTTGAATTTATTTATTTTATTTTTTATTTATTTTTATTTCTTTTGAGACAGAGTCTCGCTTTGTTGCCCAGGCTGGAGTGAATGCCATGGCGTCAGCCTCGCTCACAGCAACCTCCAACTCCTGGGCTCAATGCACACTGCACTTATTTTTTGTTGTTGTTGTTGTTATTTATTTATTTATTTGACACAGTATTGGTTTGTTGCCCAGGCTAGAGTGAGTGTCATGGCGTCAGCCTCGCTCACAGCAACCTCCAACTCCTGTGCTCAAGCGATCCTCCTGCCTCAGCCTCCCGAGTAGCTGGGACTACAGGCATGAGCCACCGTGCCCGGCTAATTTTTTCTATATATATTAGTTGGCCAATTCATTTCTTTATATTTATAGTAGAGACGGGGTCTCGCTCTTGCTCAGGCTGGTTTCGAACTCCTGACCTCAAGCGATCCTCCTGCCCCGGCCTCCCAGAGTGCTAGGATTACAGGCGTGAGCCGCGGCGCCCAACCAGCCTCCAGTATTTTTATAAGAGCTCTAATCCATTGGGAAGGTGATCACCTCCTATAAGTCATACCTCTTAATATTGTTGCATTGGGGAATTAAGTGTCAACATGAAATTTGGAGGGGACACAAACATTCAAACCACCCACCTAGAGATGACAGAACACTAACGAAAACATGTGCACTAAAATGTCTGTAATAATGACAGCAGCAATTCCAATGCAGCCAACACCTAGCATAGTGCTTACTGAGTGCCAGGCACTGTTCTAAATGCTTTATGCATATGAACTCTTAATTCTTAATGTGAAAAAAAAGTGAGTGTTCCTTCTTGATCTAGAGACAAAATCATATCTATCAACAGAGGACTCTAACTCTTCCTCCCCTCCCCCCACAGGCATACCAATGCCTGTAACCTGTAATTCCTTATAACATTTAATTCCAGAAGTAAATTCAACCCTTTGCACTCGGATGTCGAGTGTGACTCGACAAAAATTACAGAGATTAAAATTACTCTTTGAATGTGTCAATAATTTGAAATATAAAAAAAATCCAAATAAATAAGTTTATATAAAAAGAAACTCCAGTTTTTTATTCTACTGCCATGCTTTGTAAAATCTGGGGTGTTTAAAAAATTTAATCCCGAGTAGAATAAAGGAATAGAGAAAAAAGCGAGTGCAAAGGGTTAACCCCTCACTAAGTGCCTAAGCAGAGAGACTGCACGCTTTCCCAGCCTGGAAACCTAAAGAATCAATCTGCAATTTGTTTCCTGCAAAACCGTCATTCCCCTCATCATACCCATCCCTGGAGAAATTACTTTCCAGACCCTTCTACAGCTTGGGAATACTAAATAAGCCCCAACGAGTTCAAAAGTCAGTCAGGACAGCGCTAATTCGGTTGGCTCCTCTGGTAGAAAGTCCTCCTCCCCTCCTTCAAAAGAAAAATAGGATTATCAAGTGAGCTAGGAGAATTTTTCTTTACGTGTGATTGATGGGAAGAAAAAGTAATCACCTTTGAGGTGCGGCGACACATAATATCTCTCTGGTGTTCTCTTTCTTCTTTTGACACCTGTGAGTGATTGAAGGGAAGGGAGCCTGTTAGAACGACCGATGAAGTGCAGGTGACAACCTCTCTCTCTGCTATCCACCCGCAGAGTGACACGCTGGGGTCTTGGACAGTGGAGAGCTGCCAGGACGTGAAATGGCTTTGATGGGCAGCTCCGATGCTTGGTTCAGAGTGCCCCTGCCACCAATCAAGGCCACATGGGGGCTTTGGGGGGAATCCTATATTTGAGCAGACAAGGGTCACTGCTTCTTAGAAGCCCCGGGCCTGTGCACCCATGGGAGAAGGTCGGCTGTCTGAGCCTGGGGGTGAGAGAGAGGTCCTCAAGGTGGAAGTGAAGGCAATCGCGTGGCAAAACAAGATGCAGCAGCCGGTGAGAAACCCCGAGTGCCATTTCAAGATATCTTGTCCTCAAACTCATCCATAATGACCGATGAAACCACAATGCTCAGACTAACAACAGGGAGATCGTTAACCTCTGGTCCCCAGCTCACGGATGCTGGTTAGAAAGTTCTCCCCCTGGAAAACGCACGGCTGTACAGCAGCTTCCTCTGCAAAGACACGTGTGTCGATGCAGATAATTCAACTGAAACGAGTTGGCGCTCCCAAACCTTCAGACGCAGGAAGGGTTTTTTCGTTCTCAGAAGCTCATTCCCTCTGAGCTCTGCTCAAGTCCATCTAGGCGAAGGCATCTGCAGGAAGGAAAATGCTCTGAGCACAGGTTTACAGGGAGGAAGGGTCTTCGGTTTATTGACAATAAAGTAATCAACTTTCTAGAGTCACAGCCAAAATGTCTCTGACCAGGTATTAGAGCCTGCTAGCTAGAAAACAGATGGCTGCCCCAAGAGACAGGGGTTGGGGAAGGAAGGGGGGATCTGTGTGATCCAGTATGGGACCTTCCTCTCTGGAGTGCCCCCATATAGAAGAGGATTGGGTTGGTTGGGGGGTTCATCACAGTACCTCCAACCTGCTAACCAAGTCCTGTATCTGCACTTTGGTGGCTGTTACCCACAGGGCCCCATCACTGGGGACTCACAGAAGCAAGACAGAGGTGTTTTAAGGAATAATACAGCAAACTCCTCCAGATACACCTGCAACCAAAATAAAACAGTCGCCCTTCTCAGAAGCTATGCCTGGTACACAGTAGACGCTGAATACGTATCCGCTACATGAATGAAAATGAGTGAATAAATAAATGATTACACAGAGTAATTGTTTCATAAGTACAGTTGGTTTGCTTTGATTCAATTATCCTTGCTTGGTACCACGTGGGTTCTGATGGCATAAACATCTGTAGTCTTTGTATGACATGGGCCTCAAAACACAAGTCGACATTTTTCCTCCACTTCTCAGCCCAATAAATAGTGATCTGGTCCAATGACAGGCTGGCCATGGTAGAAATAGAAAACAACGTTGTACCTGTACAGTACACCTTATGGATAATGTAAAAGATTTGCAAGATACCGTATTTCCCCGAAAATAAGACTTACCCATAAAATAAGTCCTAGCAGGATTTCTGAGTATTTGCACAATAGAAGCCCTACCCTGAAAATAAGACCTAGTGCTGGGCGTGGCTATGAAAATAAGCCCTAGTGATGGGCGTGGCTATGAAAAGAAGCCCTAGTGTTGGGCGTGGCTATGCAGCGCATCTGCAGAACCCATGCATCTCGTCGCGGAGTGGGAGAGAACCCGAGCAGCCCTTCTCATCTGCCCCATCGTGACAGCTGCTATCCCAGAGGTGACCGGAAAGGTGCGGGCAGCCCCACCAACAAGGTCAGCTCCCCCTGTCAGGTCCCGGCCATCCTGTGCATGCTGCAAGCTGAGGCTTTGAGGGGAAAAAAAACACACCCCCTGAAAATAAGCCCTAGGGTGTCTTCTTGAGGAATAATAAATATAAGACCCTGTCTTATTTGGGGGGAAACACGGTAATTGTTTTACTATCCACAATTTCTACAGGAAGGCCTGCCTTTAAACTAATAACTATAAAAATCATGATAGCATTTCTAGATTGATTGGATTCAGCGATGCTTTTTAAAACTCCAGACACGCATCTCAGGCAAGGATGAGGGTTAAGAACAAGAGTCAAGAGGAAACCAGCAGGAAAGGAATAACTCAGGCGTCCTCAAACTACGGCCCGTGGGCCACATGCAGTCCACCGAAGACATTTATCCGGCCCACTGCCGGGTGTTTTTGCCGCCGCTGCCTGTCCTGCTCAGCAGCCGACTCGTCCCGGGCCCGCAGTGCGCACTCTCCAACAGTCTGAGGGACAGTGGACTGGCCGCCTGTTTACAAAGCTTGAGGACCCCTGGATTAATGAGCGCAGGAAAGAGAAGGCAGAGGGAAACACTGGCAAACTCACCCCAAGTCTAACGAGAGGGACTGAGATATTTAGCTGGGACAGCAAAATCATAATAAAAATAATGGCAACAATAAAAACATTCTCTGTGAGCAAAAGAACCTTGTAAGTAAGTAAGTAAAAATATCAGCACTCAAAGGGCCTTAAGAGCTGATTATAAAGAACTTCCTCATGCAGGCTCAGGGAACGGGAAAGAGGAAACAGATTGTGCATCTGTTCAAACCGAACATATTTAGAGGCAGGACGAGCTTGGTGCCAAAGACATCTCTGTCATAGGGAAGAAGAAAATTCCGAGTGGAATGCCATGGCCTCGTTTCTCGATCTTCCAGGTCAGCCAGGATGGGTTGAGTCCTTCTCACAGGGTACAAGGTCACCCTGACCTGCTCTGAGTCCTTCTCCCACTTTTACGGACCCTTGAGTTTATATTGGAGGCACCTGGATAGTCCAGAATAATCTCCCTATTTTAAGTGAGCTCTTTAGCAACCTCAACTCCACCTGCAATCTTAATTCCCCACGTCCTGCAAGGTATTCACAGTTTCCAGACGTTAGGATATAGACATCTCTTGGCGGAGGGGGTACACTATACTGTCTATTCAGGCATCAATACTTCAAATTTACTTTTATATAAATTTTTTTTATCACACACACATACACACACAAAATAAACCAGGAAATTTTCCTTGGGGCCACGATGTTTTCTTATGAATATAGAATAAAAACTTTGTAATTTTAAGGTCAACATAAGCAGAAAACCAAAATCTATTGACTTCTATTCGTTTAATCCGCGTCTTCGGAATTAAAGGGTCGATATTAACTGCAATGATAAGAACATCAAGATGATTTTTACAAATGCTTCGTGCAGCCTGGGCTCAAAACTAGAGTGAGTTCCACACAGCCCTCACCGCGGTTAATGTGTTGGTCTGCGCAGCCCAGATACCACAAGAACAAGCGAGCTCCTCTCATTTGTGTAAATTGTGCATGCGTAAGGTGTGAGAATCATATCTTTTTTGCTAGGCAGAGCTGAATATATGCACTTTCAGCTCCCCCCACCCAAAAAAAAAATCCAGAAAAATAAAAAATAACATTGAGGATGAAAAAAAAAATCTACAGAATCCGCAAAGATCTGAATTTACCCAGCGCGCAGTTTCTAAGAGGGCCTACCCACCAACTGCCTTTTTCTGCGCCTCAAGTTCTCAATCATTTATTTTTTTAGATTGTTCATATTTGGAGAACAGTCTCTAACGAGTTTCATTGCTGTTAGCAGTCTAGACGTTTATGATAAATTAAATCCCCATTAAGTGTGAAGGTACCAAAACAATAGCAGCTCTGCCTTGCACCGAATATATTTTAGGATGACAGCTCGGCTTGCTCTGTCTTCCTCAACAAGAGCGGCTCATCAAACCCACAGTGAGAGTGACAGGGCCAACCGCCACCTATTTTTGTAGCACCTGCAAAAAACTAAACAAAACAAAACAAAACAAAAAAAAACGCCCGTCTGGGCGGTACGCCTGGTACAGAAATGGGATTAAATACAGGGATACCGAGGCATCCACCCCACTCAGATCCGTTTCCTTGTCTCCTATCCAGAGACCCGCTAATTGAAGGTGGCGTTCCAAGGTTAAACCCCGAACTGTGACAGCATCTAGCGCCAGACACCTGTCAAATGTAACAAGACACCTGTGAAAGGGAGGTGCATGTCAAAGCCACATGTTACTTCCCTGCATCCTAACTTGGAGGCTTCGTGTCCCCGAGCAAACAGGCAGGTACCCTGGTGCCATCCCGGCACCTGCAACGCCACTTGCAGGTGAGGAAGGAAAAGAGCGGCAGATGACCCGCCGGGAAGGAAGCCACCATGCGTTTCAAAGTCACACAATTGATTGTAGGGCATAGACAGCCCAGCGCTGAATGGGCTTAGATTCCAGTGCTCCGCCCCGAGAGTCTTGATCGCGATCAGAGGCAGGGAATTATTATTATTATTATTTAAATATCTGTTTTCCATAATTAATGGCCAGCAGCTTTTCTTGCAGACGAGCGCTTTGGATGCTCCCAACACCAAACGGGCCTCATTAGCTTTAGCGAAGCAACTACGGGGCAGGAAGTAAAAGCTGAGATTTAAAGCCTTATCTTCAAAAAGGTCCCCAAGCAGGCCGGGCGCGGTGGCTCACGCTTGTCATCCCGGCACTCTGGGAGGCTGAGGCAGGAGGATCGCTCGAGGCCAGGAGTTCGAAACCAGTCCGAGCAAGAGCGAGACCCCGTCTCTGCTATAAATAGAAAGAAATTAATTGGCCAACTAAAAACGTATATACAAACAATTAGCCGGGCGTGGTGGCGCATGCCTGTCATCCCAGCTACTGGGGAGGCTGAGTCAGGAGGATCGATTGAGTCCAGGAGTTTGAGGTTGCTGTGAGCGAGGCTGACACCACGGCACTCACTCTAGCCTGGGCGACAAAGCGAGACTCTGTCTCAAAAAAATTAATAATAATAAAATAAAATAAGCATGAACCTAAAAAAAAATAGAAAACGACCTTTCCCTTTATGGGTAGTAAAGCTTCTGTCAACAATCGTGGTCACTCATGTCAATAAACACTTCCTCTGTAGAGCTTCATTTTTCTCTCTCTCCCACGTTAGGTTCATGGAGACCATTGTCACCAACATCTTCATAGGATTCAAGGGAGGACGAAATGACAAGGATGTGCAGGATCATTTAAACAATAAAAGAGAGAGAGAGAGAGAGAGAGTTGACACACCTACATTCTAGACACCGGAGTGCTGCGTCAGACAGAATCGCAACCGTCAACCACTCCTACGCGCCGTGAGCTTGCGAAGGCATCCCACCCCACGAGGAACCGCCAGAGTCCAGCAGTTCCCAAGCTGTTCTCTGTGAGCACATGCCACAGTCTGTGCCACTCGGCCCTGCAGCGTGGCAATGACAAAGCTCATGAACTCGCTGCTCTTTCTTATAAAAAGCTAACACGGCGCACCGCCCAGCCGACCCAGCCCTTTGGCTTGTCCACATTCTCCTCTCTGGGCGGCCCTCTCTCCCTCCCCAGATGTGCCCACCATCACGCGAAAGGCGATGGCTGAGTCCTACAGCGGGCAGACACACTTTCGTGTGACAATACATCGTGTATTGTAGCCGGGTAGAGAGAACATCTCTGTTCTCCCCTCCTTAGTTCTTAGCTGGGCTTTTTTGTTTGTTTATGAGACAGAGTCTCACTTTGTTGTCCAGGCTAGAGTGAGTGCCGTGGCGTCAGCCTCGCTCACAGCAACCTCCAACTCCTGGGCTCAAGCGATCCTCCTGCCTCAGCCTCCCGAGTAGCTGGACTACAGGCATGCACCACCATACCCTGCTAATTTTTTCTATATATTTTTAGTTGGCCAACTAATTTCTTTCTATTTTTAGTAGAGACGGGGTCTCGCTCTTGCTCGGGCTGGTTTTGAACTCCTGACCTTGAGCGATCCTCCCACCTCGGCCTCCCAGAGTGCTGGGATGACAGGCATGAGCCACCGTGTCCGGCCTATAGCTGGGCTCTTTGGTTGGAACCAAACAGATACACACAGACTAACAAGAGAAAATTATACGAGATCCATTCATTTTACAAGTAGGTGGGGATCTTCACAAGAGAGTGAAGTCAGAGGAAAGTGGCCAGAGCAAGAGGCTTCTGTATTTTCTAGACACACACACACAAAAGCCAACATCTGATAAATCTGTGAAGAAACGACAGGACAAAGGGATCTCGCAGGGGCAGTAGATTCTACAGGGGTTATCTAGGAGCCATGTGTAGGGTATAAAATTATTAGAAGACAAGGGTTACTTCCAGAAGCTTATTTATTCAGACCTGTTGCCACCTCCCCCCAAAATCCTAGTCTCTGGTGATAAGGAATATTCTCTCACCCTGGCTTGGAAAAGGCACCCTCCCCAAGGAATCCTTATGGCTTGCTACATTGTAGGAAAAGACAGGTCAGTTCGCTGCTTCTGTATTTACCATTTCTCCAATGTTTTCAGCTCAAAATAATCAATATATTAATAGATTATAAAATAATCAATACATATATATAGAGAGATTAATCAATATATCAATATGATTAGTAATCATATATTGGGACACAATATCCCTTACTCCTACAGTATACAGTGGTCCTACCTCAGGAAGAGGTTTCCTTTGAGCTTTACTTGAATATTAAGTTACAACCAGTTTTAAGACATCTCGCTTGAGCGCAATGATATTGCTTCTAAAAAGCAGATGGTTTGTGGATTAGAGGGCGTATCTGATTTCCCTCCTTACACGAATGAGGCAGAAACGAAGCAATTTCTGTGCATGTGCGTACAAGGGCCTTTTATCAGATATGAGCTCACGTTTCTGTTTCAAATTTAAGTCCCCTAGTTCCCAAAGGAGGCCAGGGTTTTGTCAGGACTGAGGAAGGTAGATAATTTTCAAACCATGCCATAGGCAAAAAAAAAAATCAGAATTTATTTTTGGGGAGAAAAAAAAAGTCCCATTAAAGCAACACGCTGCAGACTAAACAACGCAGCACCAAAGATAACTTTCCATTTAGTTTTTACCACTGAATGGTCAGGTAGCCGAATGAAAGTCACCTCTTTGTCAACTCATTATCAACCAACCTGTGTACTTTAAATACCAAAATTTGTGCTAGAACCTGCTTGATCTGAAGAAGTCTGTTTGGTGTTCAGTGTTTACATTTGGTGCCTTGATTATAATCATCTTTGAAATGACCTTAATCATTCCAAAAGCTATGAATGACTTTATATGCAGAGTAGCAAAAAACTGACTTGAACATACACAATGTAAAAGTCTTGAAGAGAGTGTGAGTTACATCCCTCCATTTTTTTATTATTTTTTTACAAAAATCAATTGGCTTCTACCGTGTTTCCTGGAAAATAAGACCTACCCATAAAATAAGCCCTAGCAGGATGTCTAAGCATTTGCACAATAGAAGCCCCACCCCCAAAATAAAACCCAGTGCTGGGCGTGGCTGCGCAGCCCATCTGCACAACCCATGCATGTTGTCGCAGAGCAGGAAAGAAGACGAGCAGCCCTTCTCATCCTCCCCACGAGAGCTCTAGTGCTTGACAGGAGAGATCGGGGCCAGTGGTTCTAAAGGAAATAGAGTAGAAAGAAATTCAGGATGGAATTTGGGGTTTGGAGAGTGATGATGATGTTCCAGAAGACGACTTCACTCTATTTGAATCAATGTAGATGGTTGCACCGTACTTAAAAAGATTAACACATCCCCTGAAAATAAGCCGTAGGGTGTCTTCTTGAGGAAAAATAAATATAAGACCCTGTCTTATTTTCGGGGAACCATGGTAGGACAGAGAGACAAAAGAGAGAAGGAGAAAGAGAGGAAGGAAAAAAGGGAGGGAGGGAGAGAGGAAGGGAAGGAGAGAAAGAGGCCTTTATCTTTCAGAATTGCAATGCAGTCAATAGTGATACTAAAAGAACAATCACTAAAAGATAACAGATGAGAACTTCAGATGAACACAACAAAGTAAAATTCAATTAATGATCTTTGAGAACCTGACATCAGAAATAGAAAAAAACTGAAGGCTTTTTTAGACTTCCCTTTAAGCCAGATAAAATTTAATTTTTTTTAAAATCCATGATGAAAACCAGCTAAAGTTGGGTTCAAATTTAGCCCAACTAAGAATCCATTAAACTTAGTTGCCTGGGGAACGGAACCGAAAGGAGGGCAATATTTCTTTCAAACTCTACCAGCTTCTGAAGTCAGCTAAATTCAACATCAAAGAGGGTTGTTTAACATCATGCCCTCTTGAAGCTCTTACTGTCTTAGTACATTTCAAAATAAAATAAAAAACCCAGAAATAAGAGTTCCATTAGGCCTAATTTGTGTGCTTCCACATCTGGCCGGGTTGCTGTTCTCTACATTTCTCACTTGTAACTCAGAGCATCACTCCTTCTAATTAAGAAAACTGGCTCTGTTTTCCATGAACCAACCAACGATGAGGTTATTTTTTGGGCACAGAACTCTTCAGGATAAGGCTTCATTCAGGTAACAAAGCACTTTTTTCCTTCTACCTGCCAGGCAATCATTGGTTCCAATATAGGCTGCCTGCCCTACCTTAAAGCTCATCTCTACTTCATTTTAGAGATTTAATTACTACCATATAGTACTTGGGAATAAACGCATGCGTGCATGTGAACACACAGAATCTCTCAATAGTTCTGCAAAGAGTATCATGGTTTTTGCACTCCATGCCAATATAGAACAGAATCTTTGGTAAATGACAGAGAAAGACGTTTGTTTCTTGACATTGGGATATTTGTGGCTTCTCTCCTTGGCTACGACTGTATGTTTGACCTCCCCTGACCTTTTATGCCCACTTTAGAGATCAGAATAAAACGCAGGAGAACACGAGACACAAAGTTGGGCTCTGCTGCTCAGCTAAAGGTGCCCATAAGGAAACTTCCCGCAATTCCCTTAATTAGCTTTGACTCTGAGCTCCCTTCCTTTGCTCCTCCGTGTGCAATTAGATACGTTAGCAAGACAGAAATGTGAGACGCAGCAGCTTTCACACCCAAATTTCCAACTCCGAATGCATGCAAAGATAAACGCGGAATTTTTTTTTTTTTTGCAGTCTAAATCCCATCACAAAGTATTTTACTTTCACTCTGAATTCTTTGAAAATTATATTAAATGAAGAAAAAGAAAAGAGGTAGTAAAATTAATAATAAGGGTTGAATTGTCAGAAGAAAGAATTCTATAGTTGGCACCCCTGTTAACGCATGGCTTCAGCTACCCTTGGTCAACCATGCTTCGAAAATATTAAACGGGGGCCAGGCGCGGCGGCTCACACCTGTAATCCCAGCACTCTGGGAGGCCGAGGCGGGAGGATCGCTCGAGATCAGGAGCTCAAAACCAGCCTGAGCAAGAGCGAGACCCCGTCTCTACTAAAATTAGGAAGAAATTAATTGGACAAGTAAAAAATATATAGAAAAAATTAGCCGGGCATGGTGCCGCATGCCTGTCGTCCCAGTTACTCGGGAGGCTGAGGCAGGAGGATCGCTTGAGCCCAGGAGTTTGAGGTTGCTGTGAGCGAGGCTGATGCCACGGCACTCTAGCCTGGGCAGCAGAGTGAGACTGTGTCAGAAAAGAGGAAAGGAAAGGAAAGGAAAAAGGAAAGGGAAAGGGGGGAAGGGAAGGGGAGGGAAGGGGAGGGGAGGGGAAAGGAGGGGAGGGGAGGGGAGGGGAGGGGAGGGGAGGAGAGGGGAGGGGAGGGGAGAGGAGGAGAATAAAGGAAAGGAAAGGAAAGGAAAGGAAAGGAAAGGAAAGGAAAGGAAAGGAAAGGAAAGGAAAGGAAAGGAAAGGAAAGGAAAGGAAAGGAAAGGAAAGGGAAAAGAAAATATTAAGTGGAAAATCCCACAAATAAAAAAATCTGTAAGTTTTAAATTGTGCTGCTGTTCCGAGTAGTGAACTCTCACCCCTCCAGCCCTGTCCCACCGAAGACACGGCTCCTCCCTGTGTCTAGCCTGGCCATGCCGCACGGGCTGCCTGTTTGTCACTTGGCCACCGCTGCCGTGTGGCAGTGCTTGTGTTCAGGTGACCCTCGTCTACGCAGGACGGCCGCAAAGCGCAGGAGTGCTGACGCTGGCCGCTCAGCTGTGCGGAGGAGAAGCCATCACGGGCTTCCTTTAAATGCAAAAGCACAAGTCCTTGACTTAATTAGGACAGAAAAAACAAGCCACGCTGAGGCTGCTGAGACTGGGGCAAGAAGGACTCTCCTGAATGTGAAGTTGCGGAGGGGAAGGAGCGATGGGCGCTGGCTGTGCTGCCACCCCTCCCACTGCAGAGGCTGGGCCTCGGCACCGACAAGCCACAGATAAGGTGGAGACGGCACCAATCCGTTTGTGGGAGGAGACACCAACGGAAACGCGTTCTCGGACTGATGGCCTTCGGTGCTGCCCAGGGCCCCGGGCACCCTTGAGGTCTCGGGTGGGATCTTCCGTGATAAAATGTCAGGTGGGGCCGGGAGCCGTGGCTCACGCCTGTCATCCCAGCACTCTGGGAGGCCGAGGCGGGAGGATCGCTCAAGGTCAGGAGTTCGAAACCAGCCTGAGCAAGAGCGAGACCCGGTCTCTACTATACATAGAAAGAAATTAATCGGCCAACTAAAAATATATAGAAAAAAATTAGCCGGGCATGGTGGTGGCACATGCCTGTAGTCCCAGCTACTTGGGAGGCTGAGGCAGGAGGATCGCTTGAGGCCAGGAGATTGAGGTTGCTGTGAGCGAGGCTGACGCCACGGCACTCACTCTAGCCTGGGCAACAAAGCAAGACTCTGTCTTAAAAAAACAAAAATAAAATAAAAAATATTCAATTGGTTACAGTTGCCTTATTTGGTCGATCCCATTGGAAAATCCCTAGTGATATAAGTTTGTTGGATACTTCTGATTAGATGGGCTTAGCTTCTTTTTTTTTTTTCCTTTAATATAGGCATTTATGGGCCTATATATGTCTATAACTCAAGTAAATTTCACTTATATTTGCAAATCAAACAAAGTTTAGGTCAAGTGTGAGGCCTAACTGGTATTGTCTGTTCAGAGATTCTTCAGGCCTGGATCATTTTAATTTCCTTTAACGCTACGAGTAAGGAGGTCAAAACAGACTGGATATATCAGGCATCCTCAAACTATGGCCCGTGGACCACACGCGGGCCGCCTAGCACATTTATGCCGGGTGTTTTTGCCGCCGCTGCCTGTCCTGCTGAGCAGCCGACGCGTCCCGGGCCCACAGTGCGCACTCTCCAACCGTCTGAGGGACAGTGGGCTGGCCCCCTGTTTAAAAAGTCTGAGGACCCCTGCTCTATATGCATATCAGTTTTCAACACAACGTTTTATAAATACCAGAAAGGATGAGATCGACCGTCTCAGGTTGCATTGCTAAGGCAATATCTATTTGGCTAGATACATCAATTTCATTAATTAAAAAAAAAAACATCACATGCATACCATCCTGGGGAAATGGTGAAAGGGCGTTCAGAGTGGCCAAAAGCTCTTTAAATTTTCTCTAAGGTTTCATTGGCACGTATACATTAGTTTGATTACTTTGACAGATCAGTCGATTTAATCCTAATTTGGTTTTTTGGATCTGGAGAGACTGCTCGACTTTGACCGTACGTGTACCCTGTCAGCGAAATCAGTTAAAAGCTAATTCAGTGAATCCACTTTGGGGTTATTTCCATAATAAAGCACTATGTTTTTTACTTGCATTGTCTTGGGGATGTGATTTCTCTCAACGGACTGGACAGACAGGAGGTTTTTTGTTTTTTGTTTTTTGGTTTTTTTGAGACAGAGTCTCACTCTGTTGCCCAGGCTACAGTGAGTGCCGTGGCGTCAGCCTCGCTCACAGCAACCTCAAACTCCTGGGCTCAAGCGATCCTCCTGCCTCAGCCTCCCTAGTAGCTGGGACTACAGGCATGCGCCACCATGCCCGGCTAATTTTTCTATGTGTATTAGTTGGCCAATGAATTTCTTTCTATTTATAGTAGAGATGGGGTCTTGCTCTTGCTCAGGCTGGTTTCAAACTCCCGACCTCAAGCAATCCACCCGCCTCGGCCTCCCAGAGCAGATAGGAAGTTTTCACTCAGTTCACGATTCTGTAGTTCTGGGAGCAACTATTCGAGAGCTTTGTTCAAACTCATTTAGATCTAGCCCAAAAGTTGTGTCTCAGCCAGTTAAGTTAAAAAGTTAGGTAATGGAGCTCCCTGCAAGGGGTCATTGTCCAGTTTTTCTGTGCAGTCGTTCTGTTTTTGCTGTCTATCCAATACCCAAATTTCTGTCCTATTTTGTCAGAAGTCTCGGCTGGATGCAAAGTGCCCATCCTCCTACTACCTGCGAGAACCTTCCCTCCTCCTGCCAGGGCTGGAGGCAGAGGGGCCTCCTGACCCTATTGTCCTTGCCGTTATAATTGGATATTGTGCTTTTCAGTTCTTGGCCCTTCAACTTGCCTTGGTTCCTTCAGTTTTCCAAGCGTTGGAATCATTCGCAGATTCCATGAACCTCATGGTCAACCTGCTAATTCTCCCTTTCACTCAAAGTGACCAAAGCTGGTCCCTGTAGTACCAATTGCAAGGATCCTAACTGAAGTAGGCTCACAAAGGGTTAATCATTACTGAAACATAAAGTAGGATTCAGTGTTTCATAAGGGGTGTTAAATTTGATTTAACATATGGTTGGCTCATTTGCTGAAAACTATCCTTAAAGGCATAAACTCATTCTAAAGTCAAAGCCATCATGGCAGTCTTTGAAGAACTTCTCTATGAGACGTGGAGTAAACTCAGGAAACACAAGCTTGGGGGGAGGATGTGGAAAGGAAAAGATAAAGCCCTCTATAGTCAGATTCGAGAAAGATTCTGCTCTGTGTGCAGTAAAAGAGAGGGAAGGGGAAAGAGAGAGAGAGAGAGAGAGAGAGACAGAGAGAGAGAGAGGGAGGAAAGAAGAGAGAAGATAGAAGAGAGAGAGAAAGAGAAAGAGAGGAGAGAGAAGAGAGGAGAGAGAAGTTAAAATGCTAAAGTGGAAACGCTATTTCAGCCAGGAAGTTTTTCCCCGCCGTCTCATATATCAAAACGTCCTGATTTTCTAAGTTCAGCATAAACAGCCCAGTAAGAAATATTAGCCCTTCAGTTAACGTCATTCACACAGGAATTTGTCAGCAGAGTTTTGCTTTTGAACTTTTCACGTCGTCTCATGCATCTCAAGGGGTATTCAACTCCGCAAAATATAACTCCCAGAGTGAAATATTTTGCCATTTTGACTCTGTGAGTGAGTCTCAGGGAATGACTAAATATATATATATATATATATATATATATATATATCTGCTTTATTTCTAAAAAACAGAATAAACAGAGTCATTTCTTAGGCCAAATAATGGGAAGAATTACAACCCTCTGGGTTCGTGTTCCAAAATGCCTGCAAATCCCAACAGGTCTGGCAAAGCAGAACAGAGAAAGGGGCCGAGTATACATTAAGAGAATAACAGAAGAACGTGGGTATAATGGTTTTCTTAAACGCGGTGGAAAATGGCTTGTGTGTGCACAAGTATTCTATGCTGTTGAGACTTAGCAAGGAGAAAAGGTGAAAATGGAACCCGAGGGCCCTGGGGGCCATGTTCTCGGCTGAGCTGCTTGATTTCTGCGTGAACTTGACCTTTCTGTAGGTGAAGCTTCTCTTTACAGCCCAGTTCCTCCTCCTCCTCCTCCTCCTCCTTTGGCTGCTAATGAATCACAGCGGCCAAAAATAAACCAATGCCTTATTTCCTGTACTTCTTCCTGTTCCTTTAAATAAGCTAATAATTGCCCAAACTTGCATTTTCAGCAACTGCTCTGATAGCTGCTTTTCAAAAAAACCATGGGGAGTCAGGCCACAGTGGCTCACACCTGTCATCCTAGCACTCTGGGAGGCCAAGGCAGGATCGCGCAAGGTCAGGAGTTTGAAACCAGCCTGAGCAAGAAGAGCAAGACCCTGTCTCTACTAAAAATAGAAAGAAATTAATTGGTCAATTAAAAACATATAGAAAAAAAATTAGCCGGGCGTGGTGGCGCATGCCTGCAGTCCCAGCTACTCGGGAGGCTGAGGCAGGAGGATCGCTTGAGCCCAGGAGTTGGAGGTTGCTGTGAGTGAGGCTGACGCCACGGCACTCACTCTAGCCCGGGCAACAGAGTGAGACTCTGTCTCAAAAACAAAACAAAACACAACACAACAAAAACCAAACAAAAAAACTATGGGGAATGTTAAAAGACTTTTCATTTAGAGACTGATCACAGATACTCAGTGATTCATATAATTCAATTAAAGCCAAAATTGGTCCAATGTTTTGCCTACATAGGAAAGAGAAAACCTGTGTCCCAAGGTCAAACTTCTTGATCTTTCTATCCTCAGGGTCCGCTGCTGTGAAGATGCAGGGGTTGGGCTACCTCCCTAGGATGGTGACACGAGTGTGTGGTCAAGCAGATTTGTAGCATGATGTGCTAAACATCAGGGCTTTGCTGAACACGTAATACACTAACGTGCAGCGGGACTGAGTCTCTAAGCCGGGGAAGGGGGCGTGGAGGAAGTCACCACCTCCCGATTCATTTCCCCACCTTGCAGAGCCCTTTCCTAGAACACAAAGACTAATTACGTCATCTCACTGCAGCCCTTGCAACGCTGCGGAATATTTATGCTACTTTGTCATCAGGACAGACTGAGTCAAGGGAATGATTAAGGAGGGTAAAAGAGCCTTCTTAAGGAAGATGATCCAAAGATCACTAAATACATGATCGTCAGAGGTTTAGTGCTGCAATGCACGGGTATTTCTGAGCCAAGCTCACTTGGGTTCTAATCCTGTCTCTACTTTTGGTAGCTGTGTGTTCTTGGGTAAGTTATTTCACCTCTCTGAGTCTCATTTTCTTTCTTTCTTTCTTTTTTTTTATGAGACAGAGTCTCACTCTGTTGCCCAGGCTAGAGTGAGTACCGTGGCGTCAGCCTCGCTCACAGCAACCTCCGACTCCTGGGCTCAAGTGATCCTCCTGACTCAGCCTCTTCAGTAGCTGGGACCATAGGCATGCGCCACCACACCCGGCTAATTTTTTTTTTTTTTTTTAAGACAGTCTCACTCTGTTTCCCGAGCTAGAGTGGCGTGGTGTCAGTCTAGCTTACAGCAACCTCAGACTCCTGGGCTCAAACGATCCTCCTGCCTCAGCCTCCCCAGTAGCTGAGAGCATAGGCATGTGCCACCATGCCTGGCTAATTTTTTTTTTTCAGACAGAGTCTCACTCTGTTGCCCAGGCTAGAGTAAGTGCTGTGGCATCAGCCTAGCTCACAGCAACCTCCAACTCCTGGGCTCAAGCGATCCTCCTGCCTCAGCCTCACAAGTAGCTGGGACTACAGGCATGTGCCACCATGCCACTAATTTTTTCTATATATATTAGTTGGCCAATTAATTTCTTTCTATTTTTAGTAGAGGCGGGTGTCTCGATCTTGCTCAGGCTGGTCTCGAACTCCTGACCTCAAGCAATCCACCCGCCTCGGCCTTCCAGAGTGCTAGGATGACAGGTGTGAGCCACCTCGCCTGGCTGTGAGTCTCAGTTTCTTAATCTGCAAAAGACAGATACTAATGCTACTCTATAGTGGTTTTTGAGACAAATTATCTAAAATGGCAAGTACTGTGTCTTACATATTATACAGTTATTTTATTTCAGTTACCCATTTATTCATTTCGATTACCATTCAGGTTGTGATCTAGTCATCGTTACCTGCTTAAGGGAAAGGAGCTTGGCATAAAAACCACTCAGAATTTCTTCCCACTTTCGGATTTAGTGATTAGCTTTAAGATTGGGTACATTTTTGCATATCTAAATTATTTAACCCAGATCTCCCCTTTTGTATATTAAGCATCATACTATGACTCACCTAATCCCCGCTGAGTGTGTGTCTGCTCTCTCTGCCCCATGGCACAATCCCTGAAGCCTGGGAGAATCCCCGAAAATTCACACCCCTAAGCCACGTGGGTCGGAAGTAACATATCCACATTGACAGATAGAATTGTCAGAGGAAAACTATGTAACACACCACTTATACTTAAGGGTAATCTGATAGGCCCAAAAAAAGAAAAAAAGAAAAAACATAAATTGTTTTTCTACCAAAGAATGTCGCCGCATATTGATTTTTCCAGTCTCATAAATAGCCTGTGTTTAGAATTTAGATCGGTGTAAGAGCAATGCACTTATGAATGCGTGCAAATAAGGTTACAGGCCTAGCTTACGTCTAGCATAAATAGAAACAAAGAGAGCCATTCAAGTTAAAAATGACCTTCTGGTAAGACGAACGTATGCTTTCTAACCAAGGGCCCAGTTAAAGTATAGCAATAAAAGTTGGTGGTGACATTCTTCTCAAACCATGGATGTGTCATGAACTTCCACTGACGGTGCAGAAAGGGGAAGTAAACGCAAGCATATTATAATATTTAATACTTTCTTTCAGCAATATGGTTAAGTGTTTCTTTGGGGCTATCATTCCTTCAATGCAGATTTCATAAATAAATATCTTTTATACACATTATATTTTGCACAAATGAAACATATTTGAAGCTCTGTGAGCAGTTTGCCTTTCATATTCAGTGCTTTTGTCTAAAAAGAAGAGAGTATTGGTTTACAAAGAGGCCAACATGCTAACTGTCCACTGAAGAAATGAAAATGTGGCCTGTCATCCTAGCACTCTGGGAGGCTGAGGTGAGCGGATCGCTCAAGGTCAGGAGTTCGAAACCAGCCTGAGCAAGAGCCAGACCCACTGTCCCTACTATAAATAGAAAGAAATGAATTGGCCCACTGATATATATATAGAAAAAATTAGCCGGGCATGGTGGCGCATGCCTGCAGCCCTAGCTACCTGGGAGGCTGAGGCAGGAGGATCGCTTGAGCCCAGGAGTTTGAGGTTGCTGTGAGCGAGGCTGACGCCACGGCACTCACTCTAGCCTGGGCAACAAGGCGAGACTCTGTCTTGGACAAAAGAAAACAAAAAACAGGAGGATGAAAAAATAAGAGCTGTTCAACATGTATGTGGCCATACACAGCCAATCTGTTAATTGGCTTAGTCTTTTGGGAGAAAGTGTTTTGCGCCAGTCACTGTGTCCTGCTATTTGCAATGCATAAATCAGAATCCTTGGCCTTAAGGAGGTCTGAGGATATTCGAGGAATAAGAGTATACCTCCACAACTGTAATGGAAGACAGTACGGTGAAGAGCATTCTGGAGATTGGGCGCACAGCAATGCGAACGTGCTTCACACTGCAGACCGGCACAGTCAGAAATGGCTGATGGTAAACGTCATGTTATGGGTATCTTTTCTTTTTCTTTTTCTTTTTTTTTTTTTTTTTTTTTTTGAGACAGAGTCTCCTTTTGTTGCCCAGGCTAGAGTGAGTGCCGTGGTGTCAGCCTCGCTCACAGCAACCTCCAACTCCTGGCCTCAAGCGATCCTCCTGCCTCAGCCTCCCTCAGCTGGGACTACAGGCATGTGCCACCATGCCCGGCTAAATTTTTCTATATATATTAGTTGGGCAATTCATTTCTTTCTATTTATAGTAGAGACGGGGTCTCGCTCTTGCTCAGGCTGGTTTGGAACTCCTGACATTGAGCAATCTGCCTCGGTCTCCCAGAGTGCTAGGATTACAGGCGTGAGCCACCGCACCCGGCATGTTATGTGTATCTTAACACAGTTAAAAATACAAATATATATATATATATATATATATATATATATACAGAATACATTATAAGCCCAGAGTAGCATTTTATATAAATTACTTATTTAATCTTTGTAATCATACAAGGAAACCATTCTGAATATCCCTGTTTTCGTAAAATTCCGACACAGATTAATTAGCCTGATCGAGGTGACATGGCCAGGTAGAAGCAGGGCTGAAATCAGAAGTTAGCAATCTCCAACTCCAAAGATCACACTTTTAAATAGCACGTAGATACATGAAGAAGCAACAGTATCATGTTTTCAAATGGATTATTCTCTTCCCTGGGTCTGTTTAACGGACAAACTTTTCCACTGTTTGTTGTAGGCAATCGAGTGTAGACACTAACATACACCAGCGTGGACCCTAAATTAAGTGAGAACTTAAGAAATCTTGCACTTTGGGACCAAACTTACCTATAAAGAAGTAAAAAAAAAAAAAAAAAAAAACTTCTTTAAAATAAAAAAAAAAAAAAAAACACGGGAAACTGCAATAGTTTAGAAGGGTCTGATTTGAGGATGTCCAAGTCAACTGATGGAAGAGAAAAAGGCCAGAAAGAGATCACAGTATACGTGACTGTTGCCGGCCGGTCAACGTTGGCAGGACAAAGCCCAGAGAAGGCAGGGCCGTGCAACAGACAATGGCAGACACCCTAGCTAACTACCGTGTTCCCCAAAAACAAGACAGGGTCTTATATTTATTTTTCCTCAAGAAGACACCCTAGGGCTTATGTTCAGGGCATGTGTTATTGTTTTTAAGTACGGCACAACCATCTACCTTGATTGAAACTGAGTGAAGTCGTCTTCTTCTGGAACATCATCATCACTCTCCAAACCCCGAATCCCATCCTGAATGTCTTGTGACTCTATTTCCTTTAGAACCACTGGCCCTGATCTCTCCTGTCGAGCACTAGAGCTGTCAAGGGGCAGATGAGAAGGGCTGCTCCTGTTCTTTCCCGCTCTGCGACGACATGCATGGGTTGTGCAGATGCGCTGCGCAGCCACACCTGTCACTAGGGCTTATTTTCATAGCCACGCCCACCACTAGGGCTTATTTTCATAACCACACCCATCACTAGGGCTTATTTTCATAGCCACGCCCAGCACTAGGGCTTATTTTCATAGCCACGCCCATCACTGGGTCTTATTTTCGGGTTAGGGCTTCTATTGCGCACACGCTTAGAAATCCTGCTAGGGCTGATTTTATGGGGAGGTCTTATTTTCGGGGAGACACGGTATTTACAGAAAAAGAGTTCCATCTCTTTCTCACATTAAACATTAAAATTAATTACACATGTCTGACCAAGAGAATAAAGTGGAGCCATATTGTAATTAGAAGATAATGTGACTCTCTGGATTCAAATATACTTTTTGGTATGAAGTCCTTAAAACTAAAAAATGAAGAAAAAAATGACACCTATGCCTCTAGAAAATTAAAACCTTCAGTTCCCCAAAATCATTACCAATAAAATGAAGTGAAAAACAATATGAGAAACATGTGTTTGAAAAATGTATTACAGACTAAGAGCTAATATTTTTAGATAAAGAGCTATTACAAATCAATAAAATACAAATCCTTTGTTAGAAAACTAGATTAGCAGCATGAATGATTCTCAAAATAAGAAATATAAGCGGGTAAATATAATGTGAAAAATATTTGTCTACACTATACTCGATTAACTATAATCTTTTACACTAAAACAGCATTTTTATTAGAAAATAGGAAAATGATTTTTTTTCAATTATATTATTCAGATCTGCAGAGGCCTTCTAGAAATTTATGCCACTGTCATTATCAGAGATACAAAGATGAGTTGCAAGACACTTCTCAAGTTTTATATATAACCATAATGAAACTATGAAAAAAAACTAAATAAAACAAATTCTGATACACAAAGGCTAATATTTCAAAGACATTAATAAATCAGCTTTTTAATACTTAATAATATGAAATTATTGACAGAGTTAAGTGCAAAAGAAGTAGAACACAAAATGTGTAAATACATATGTGTATGGATATATATATATGTAAATTTGATAAATATACAAAAGATCCACATACATATTCACATATACGTTCAGATATGAATAGAAAAAAGCTCTGGTAGAAAAATCAACCAAACCCATATAATGGTTATATATGAGAAATAAAATTAATGTTAATTTGTTTTCTCTTTTTCTTTTTGTGCATTTTCCCAATATCCTTTAATAAATTGGAAATGTAATTAGAAAACATCCAACGATACTGTAAGTATTCATTCTCTAGATATACTAAATCTATAGCCATCTGCTGTGGAGCAGGATATTATGCTAAGGGACTAAAACGAAGGAAAATAAGCAGGAGACGTAAAGACAAACTCCTGACATAATGTTGTCTTCTGCAAGGAGATATGTTGGTATGCATGTTATAATGTAAGTAAAGTCAAGTCGAAATAGAAACAAAAAATCATGAGAATGATATTGTTGTTGAAAGCTAGGAAGGCTTCTTGGAGGAGGTGACGCATAAACCTTATACGAAAAGACTGGGGCCCCATCTAATGGAACAGCGAAACATAATTATCGATAGTGGGCATCAATCACCATTTAGATGGGAGCCTCAGCCTCCAATAAAAACAATAAAGTCCATCTTCAGTGTCTCCCCTTTTTTTTTTTTTTTTTTTACTTTTCCACTAATTATGAAATTCCCCTTTTTCTGAGCCTTCTTGAGATACTGCTTACCCAGAAATGAGACAATCCACTTTTCAGATCCCAACAGGGACCACTTAAGGAAAGAACCCCTTCATTTATTACAGCACAGTATGAATGAAGCCTAAGAACTAACTCTTCTTGGTATGGTGTTTATAATTAAACACTTAGTCTGGCTGCTCTGCAGTGGTGACATAAAAGGTGTCCCTGATCTTAAAGTAATTTCAACTATCAGGCAAGCAGGTGAGGCAGGTTGGCCAGGAAGAAAAGGAAGAGAACTGAAATCACACCATGACACAACAAATGACAGTTGTCGCCATTGACACGAAAATCTTTTCCTATTATAGGTAATTCTGATATTCTAACAATTTTCAAACATCAAAAAAATTAAGGGAGTCAACTAAATGTATCTTCTATTTTTTAGAGTTATTATTTGCTGTTAACAATCTCCCCTCTAGAACAAAAATGTCATGGAAAGTGTAAAAATATCGCACAAGATACAGCATGGGTTAAAAAGAAGAAATGATGAAGATTTAAATACAGGAAATAATCTCTGTTAAATACGTCTTCTGTGTCCCAATCCTTAAATTAGAAAGTCAGTAAAAAAGATGAACTGAATCCCAGATGTTAATTGTACAGGCTTCCTGGATTAGAACTAGAGATAATTAATTGCTAAATTTTAATATGCATCGGACTAAATGGATAAGATTTCCAGTAGTGAGTTTGAGGTCCAGAAGGGAATGATTATTTCTTCGCAGGCCTGAGAGCCCTAGGGGGGCCAAAACACATTCAAAATATCTGTGTTTTGGGGAGTAGAAGTTGGGTAAACAGTAGAAGACATTAGGCGATGGTATAAATGTTTCAGAAACAGAGTATGGAAGTTCCAATAGCACTTTCCCATTTGAAATTTAGAATATAACTTTGTATAGGAAAGAGGGTTTGAATTTTTTTTTTTTTATTGCAGTTTCGGTGATCAGCATTCCCATCCCATCACGTCAGCACTAAATCCAGAGACGCCCAAAGCCCATTACTTCCTTTCCACAAAGAAAAAAAAAAAAAAAAAAAGACACTGTTTATCACCTAGATAATTACATTTTTTATCTTCCTAAGAATTCAGAAGCATGCTATGGTTAATTGGGAAGATTGTGAATGATGGCTAAGTTGTGCCTTCTTTTCTATTAAACTTGTAACAGAGCGGATGATGAAGAACGAACAATTTGCCAATGCTGAGGGGTCTGGACAAATACACGCTCGGGAGAATTCAGATGAGCCGGTTCCATAAAGAGTTGGCTGCGAGGGTAGGTGGACTTCGCACTGGGATGTCGAGTGTGACCCGACACGGTTGGCATCGGTAGCAGCTCGTATGTGGAGCCACACTCGACACGTAGTGTCACCGCGGGGGGAGGAAGGGGGATTTTTGTCTATGTTTCCAGTATCTTCTCTTGTTTTCATTAGCACGAAAGGACAAGTAAAATGTAAATGCAGAGACGGTCCACTAACTCCCAGGGAAAGATTGTTATCCACTGACTTACAGCAACGTGTAGATGGAAAGCTCCATACAATCACACCTCACCCTAACAAAAAACACAATGATCGTGTCGTTTGTTCTAACAGAAAAATCAAAGGAGGAAGAAGAGAGACGGTCTATATTTGCAAAACATGTGAATGTAAACCAGGTCTTCGTGTGGGTGAATGTTTCAAAAAATATCACACACGAAAAATGACAGAGATTAAAATGGCTCTTTGAATGTGTCAATAATTTGAAACATAAAAAAAAATCCAAATAAATAAGTTTGCATGAAAAGAAAGTCCAGTTTTTTATTCCATTGCTGCACTTTTGTAAAATCTGGGGTGTTTAAAAAATTAAATCCCGAGTAGAATAAAGGAATCGAGAAAAAAAAGCAAGCGAGTGCAAAGGGTTAAGAATTTGCAGGACTGTGCAGACCCCTAGAAAAGAGACAAAAGTCACCTGCTTCCTGTGCACAAAGAAGAGGGCAGGCCACCAACTGCACTGTCACCGGCCCTGATCCAGACCCCCAGGCTCCAGGTGGGGCAGTCGGGCACCGGGCAGTGAATTCTGGTTGAGCATCAGAGTCACATAATCTAAAAAGAGGACACCGTGGGCTCCCTTCCCACAGAATGCCGATGACTCAAGAGGCTACGGTGAGACCCAGGGTGATGTTTTATCTACATCTTTTAACAAACCTCACCATAATCATGAATGTGCAGCTCGGTTTGATCATTTATTCTGATTTTTTTTTAAATTTAACTTTTAAAATTCACAAAAAGGTAGCATTTTGGTAATCTTTTAATTTTATTTTAATTTGCAGATCCCATAGTATATGCTAAGGGTGATTGAAAAAAAGGAGACAAAATAATGCCAAGGGCTTCTATTGTGCTTTTTTTTTTTCAATGTACTTTCAAATCTTTGGTCCCCCCAAGGGGTAAAGGAATGTGCCCAAGGTCACACAGTGAATTATTTAATAATAAACAAAAAGGCCTACATTCTAATATCAGAAAGAATGTACCTGGCCGGGCGCGGTGGCTCACGCCTGTCATCCTAGCACTCTGGGAGGGCGAGGAGGGAAGATCGTTCAAAGTCAGGAGTTCAAAACCAGCGTGAGCAAGAGGGAGACCCCATCTCTACTAAAAATAGAAAGAAATTAATTGGCCAACTAAAAATACATAGAAAAAATTAGCCAGGTGTGGTGGTGCATGCCTGTCGTCCCAGCTACTTGGGAGGCTGAGGCAGGAGGATCGCTTGAGCCCAGGAGTCTGAGGTTGCTGTGAGCGAGACTGACACCACAACACTCTAGCCTGGGCAACACAGTGAGACTCTGTCTCAAAAAAAAAAACAAAAGAACAGAAAGAATGTACCTGCTACAATTACTTGATTGTACGATAAACTAGAGGGTATTAAATATTAACAACTACAGGGTCATTATTACCATATTGTATCAATGTCAAGTGGGCTACCTGTTGCATTTTTAACATAAGTCAATAAAGATGAATCTTATAGTTGGTGTATATGTTTAATATGATAGAATTTCTTTTTTCTAAAGTATGAAATCAATGGTGCCCTTAACAATGAACACAGCAAGGAAGTATAGTGTGTGTGTGTGTGTGTGTGTGCGTGTGCGCACGTGTGTGTATTATGTACGTATCATTTCTTTGAAACAAGATTTTCGATGCATAGTTCTATCTCTGCATGGTATGTCGCCATTGTCTCAGGTTAGGAAATCAAGATGCTCTTGGCTAGAAACCTGGAAAGGGCCGTTAGGTGCATGCGTGTCTCACGTTGTCAGCGTCTAACCTTTCGCCGAGTCCTGGCGAATTCATTTCTACCTCCTTCTTTTTTCTGCTTCCTAATTTCACCACTTCTATAGCCCTAATGACACCCACCACAGAGCTGTCACCTGTATCCTCTAGAAACATGCATCTGCTCCCTGTCAACTTCCCTTTCGAAAGCCTCTGGTGGCTCCCCGAAAACTTCAGAATCAAGTCCACCCCCCCCATGGCCTTTGAGGTCCTGTGACATTTGTCGTTGCCCTTCCTTTCTGGTATCATAGTAATCAGCGGCCTCTTCCCTGGTTGCATCGGTCTAATCATTATTTCTGAGGTCTGCAGCTCTTCCTGCCATGTGTCTGAGAGTGCAGACTTTGAAGGTCTAGCTCAATGTTCGCTCCTTCCATAAAACCTCCCCGGTCCTCCCATTAAAATAAATTCCTCCCATCTCAGCAGCTCCATAGCATGGGGACGCCAGCATGTAGTCCTGCCATCTGTCTACCCAATTAGACAATAAGCTCCCTGACAGCAGAAACTGGGTCTTGATTTTTATTTAGTGTTTTATTAATATTTATTTATATTAATATTGATCATTAATATTAAATATTAATTATAAATATAAATATTTATTAATATTTAATTTTTTTGACATACACTCTCGCTTTGTTGCCCAGGCTTGAGTGAGTGCCGTGGCGTCAGCCTCGCTCACAGCAACCTCCAACTCCTGGGCTCAAGCGATCCTCTTGCCTCAGCCTCCCGAGTAGCTGGGACTACAGGTATGCGCCACCATGCCCGGCTAATTTTTTATATATATATTAGTTGGCCAATTAATTTCTTTCTATTTATGATAGAGATGGGTCCTCACTCTTGCTCAGCTGGTTTCAAACTCCTGACCTTGAGCGATCCTCCCGCCTTGGCCTCCCAGAGTGCTGGGATGACAGGTGTGAGCCATCTCGTCTTAATTATTAATATTTTAATTGCCTCCCATGGAGCCCAATACAGCTCCTGCACATAGTAGATATTTTGGAACCAGAAAGTTAAGAAAACCAAACTGGCTCCAAAGCAAAGTCACCAAAGATTAAAGATATTATAAACCCAATTTCCCTGAACTGAAAATCTTAGTCCCATGCTGAGCACCTGCATATTTTTATTAGGTTCTAGCACGGACGGCATAATTTTAGATAATATTATGCTGATGGTGTACAGTCTTCCCTCTCCATCTCAGCCAAACCCAGGGAGGCAATTTCCTATTTGATTAAGAGTATGACATAAGTGAGGACCGCATTATAAAAATTTACTGTAGGGTTGAGAATATAAACTTAATTGTGGATCAAACAGGAAACCTTCTAAACAGCACCTTTTTTTAAAAAGAAAAAAGGAAGTAGCTGAACAGCCTATTTCAGAATATTCTGTATCATTTTCAGCATCAAGCCAAGCTTTGGAAGCTACTGAATTTCAAGACAGGTCCTCATTTTCTCTCTTCTGTAGGATCACAAAGGGGGTGATGGTGACTATTAGTTATTTAAATGTCTCAGGCTATTAATTCTTTTTTTTTTTTTGAGACAGAGTCTCGCTTTGTTGCCCAGGCTAGAGTGAGTGCCGTGGCATCAGCCTAGCTCACAGCAACCTCCAACTCCTGGCCTCAAGCGATCCTCCTGCCTCAGCCTCCCGAGTAGCTGGGACTACAGGCATGCACCACCATGCCACTAAGTTTTTCTATATATATTAGTTGGCCAATTAATTTCTTTCTATTTATAGTAGAGACGGGGTCTCGCTCTTGCTCAGGCTGGTTTCGAACTCCTGACCTAGAGCAATCTGCCCACCTCGGCCTCCCAGAGTGCTAGGATGACAGGCGTGAGCCACCGCGCCCGGCCGGGCTATTAATTCTTGCTTTAATTACACTATATCTCAACTAGCTGGTTTTTATCATTTGTTCACATAGCAGCTAACAAGGCCTTCTCTATATTAGTCTTCACATAGCCGTTCCCAAATTTTGCCTTTAGGTTTACATTCTGCGTAATGAGTTTTAAAAAGGCTCTCTTCACAAAATCCCAGGAGATCCTTAAGGGTTTCATTCTCTTCCTGACCTCCCGAAACCCTCAAAGGATAATTAAAGAATCATGACAATTCTTTGTGGTTTCATTAACAAAACATTTTCCATCACTGATCACGTCTTCGTTGCATCGAACCATTTAAGAAGTGGGAGATTTAGGCTACCCTTATCATGGTTCACTAACCTCAGCGATCGAGTTTGCAAGAAGGCCCAGGCCTTGTGTCCAACATTATTAGAAGTATTTATCTATTATATATTAATGCTACTGAAGCCTAATAATGTGAACTATATACAATCACTGAAATAACTATAGTTATATGTAACAATACAGTAGTCCCCTTCCCCCATGGTATTGCTTTCCATGGACTCAGTCTCCTGTGGTCAACTGCAGCTCAAAAATAGGCGAGTACCATGGGATAAGGTATTTCGAGAGAGGGAGAGAGATCGTATTCACATACTGTTATTACAGTATACTGTTATAATTGTTTTATTTCATTATTAGTTACTTTTGATAATCACTTACTGGGCCTAATTCATGAATTAAACTTTATCCTCTGTGTAGGAAAAACACAGTATAAGGCCGGGCGCTGTGGCTCACGCCTGTAATCCTAGCTCTTGGGAGGCCGAGGCGGGCGGATTGCTCAAGGTCAGGAGTTCAAAACCAGCCTGAGCAAGAGCGAGACCCCGTCTCTACTATAAATAGAAAGAAATTAATTGGCCAACTGATATATATATAAAAAAATTAGCCGGGCATAGTGGCGCATGCCTGTAGTCCCAGCTACTCGGGAGGCTGAGGCAGGAGGATCACTTGAGCCCAGTAGTTTGAGGTTGCTGTGAGCTAGGCTGATGCCACTGCACTCACTCTAGCCTGGACAACAAAGCGAGACTCTGTCTCAAAAAAAAAAAAAAAAAAACAAAAAAACAAAAAAAACCACACAGTATATATATATATATATATATATATATATGTATGTATACATATGTATATACATGTGTATGTATATATGCATGTATATGTATATATGTATATATGTGTGTGTGTGTATATATAGGGTTCAGTATGATCAGCAGTTTGAGGCATCCACCGGGGTTCTGGAACATTCTCCCCACGGATAAACAGAGATTACTGCATATATTAATATATATTATTATAATTACAAAAATAATAGAAGTTTGAGTCCTTATTCGCTACTTGTACTTAACACGCATTGTTTATTATATTCCCACATACGTTCCTAGGTGTAAGCTTTACTTCCAGTTTACGGATCACGAGACAAAGGTGGCAGAGAGAAGACAAAATAAATATTACTGAAGCCCTCGGTGGGCAGCTGCCGTTTCATGCTCCATGTTCACCCACCCCCTGGCACCTGCCATGGGACTAACAGTGTGAACAGGAGACTTCATTTCGAGGCTTCGGTTCATGTGGGTTACTTCCATCCCGATAAAGAGCACATCACCCCTGCACCTGCCTCTCAGCCCCAGCCCTGCAACTAGGAGACAAACCCCGAGACCCACTCGGTCATGCCCTTCTGTAAGCTCCCCCGCTGGCGAAACTCTGTGGCTTTAATTCTATGAGATGTCGCACAAAAGGACCTCCGCTTACATGGGACTTTCTCCCAAACCCCTGGTCATCATCCTCTCCTCCCCGCCCTTCTCAAATGAAAAGTCTAGTCAGATTTTGGTATCTACAGTCAACCGAGAAATAGGTTTTTTGTTTTTTGTTTTTTTTTTAAAGATGTGGTTTTATTTTACTATTTACTCAGACCAAACCAAGAATCATTTATCATGCCTGCTAAATGTAAGTCGCTTTCTTTCCCAGGTACCATGAGAAATATAAAACAGAGCACACAAAGAATCTAAATTTTGAGAGCAGAAATAAGAGACATGCACAAAGAAAAAGTTTTTTAAAAATTGCAATTAAAAAAAAAAGTAACATTCAGAGATAATAAAAGGGATGCTACAAAGCAGCACATGATTGTCAACTGAATTGTACTGCTAACTACTCTAAAAACCAGCAGTCACTGTAGGGATAATCCCCCTCTACAGGGATTAGAGGTGATATTCATAAAACATCCAACATGTAGCAGGACTCGGTAAATGGTTGTTGCTGTTATTGTTCTAATCAAAACATTATATTAGGCCAGGTGCGGTGGCTCACGCCTGTCATCCTAGCACTCTGGGAGGCCGAGGTGGGAGGATCGCTCGAGGTCAGGAGTTTGAAACCAGCCTAAGCAAGAGCGAGACCCCGTCTCTATTATAAATAGAAATTAATTGGTCAACTAATATATACATAGAAAAAATTAGCCGGGCATGGTGGCGCATGCCTGTAGTCCCAGCTACTCGGGAGGCTGAGGCAGGAGGATCGCCTGAGCCCAGGAGTTGGAGGTTGCTGTGAGCTAGGCTGATGCCACGGCACTCACTCTAGCCTGTGCAACAAAGCAAGACTCTATCTCCAAAAAAACAAAAAACAAAAACAAAAACATTATATTAGCATGATGTTTGTCATTCACAAAGAAATTTTCCCTACAACCACGTCCACAGATAAGATGCCATGGTGTGTACTGTCTTGTGCAAAGCAGGAATTGTGGAAACTGTGGAACAAATTTGTGTTGAATCTTTGCCTTCAAGGAACCAACCAAGTTCATGAAATAAAGCCAGGAATTGGGAAGACTAAGCAAGATCGGTTTTAATTCCAACACAGAATGGATTGGATCCACAAGGTTGGGTTTTGGACCCCGACTAGGAGGTTGGGGTAGAAACCTAGGGGTTAGGTAAAGAGTATCTGGCAACAAGATCAAAGGAGGGGTTTAAGCACCTAAAAGACCATCTTATGGGAAAAAGTAGCCTCTCCTGAAAACATTCGATTTAGAACATAAAGGAGTGGTGGGATCTCATATTTAGAGCTCCAGAAAGGGGGAATATGCTGGAAATCTTTTCCAGAAACCGGGAGTTAGGAGAAGCTACTGGCTTAGAAATCATGAAGTTGCAGACCCACAGTGAGGTCCAGACAAAAGAGGCAACTTGTTACAATTCACACCAACAGAAAGCACTTAGAGAGGAAGAATAAATGTTAGTTAAACTTTAAAGATTAAATTACAAATTTACTCAAGTGATTTAAACTTTCACTGCACAAGTAGCAATTTTAAGTCATAAGGGATCTGAAATGTTTCCAGAGTTTTAACATCTACTGTTTTACTCTAGTGGAAAAAAAAAGATTTTTGCTTCCAATGCTGAGTGCATAGCAAATCGTATGCCTTTGTAATGGGCTGGTATAATTGCACAGTTTCATTAAAATAATTTTATTACTAACTTCCTACTTTCCTGTTAATTACCATTTCAGAATAAGAAAAACCATTACTTTTAAAGCCGGTATTAAAGCGGGCTTAAGCAAGCACAGAAAAGAAAGCCAGAGAGAGAGAGAGAGAGAAAGAAAGTATAAAAAAGAAGCTATTAATATTAACAGTTACAGTTGGACACTTGTTCATTTAATAAAATCTCTGCAATATTAACAAGATTGATGAGAAGCAGTACAAATGAGAAGAGCATAGAGATAAGCCATCATTTGTTATCATTACTGAAATATAAAGTATGATTCATTGTTTCATAATGGATGTTAAATTTGATTTAACATATGGTTGGCTCATTTGCTGAAAACTATCTTTAAAGACATAAACTCATTCTAAAGTCAAAGCCATCGCCTTCATAGCAGTCTTTGAATTATCTCTCTATAAGACGTGGAGTAAACTCAGTAAACACAAGCTTGGGGAGAGGACATGGAAAGGAAAAGGAAAAAGCACTCTACAATCAGGTTCAATAAACGTATCGTAGAAAATAGCATTGCACAGGTTGAAAGAGTAAAGAATCAATGTATTTTAAGATGAATACAGTGTCTTTTGAAGCGGGTTTTGCAGTGGTAAGTAAAGAAACCCAGTTATCACTGTAACCACTTCGGCAGCTGCCTAAGAAATCCTGCTTTGTCAACTTCATTTCTAGAATCGTGAAAGACCATTAGTGAGACTTTAAGTTGAGTGGATTAAACAGATCCCTGCAAATGCCATTAAAATAAAGTTCAATCTAGCATTGTACTCTGGGAGTGAACTACCTGGAATAAGAGACATTTAGAAATATTCGCTACACGAGTAGACTCCTCTAGCCACCACCCCATGTTGTCTGAGTTCTCGGTTCTATTGAGAGAAGCACATTGCCCCAGGGAGAATGGGCTGTATCAAGAAAACCCAAAACAACAAATGCTGGGGAGGATGTGGAGAGACAGGAACACTCCTACACTGCTGGGGGGACTGCAAATTAGTGCAACCTCTGTGGAAAAGAACCTGGAGACGCCTCAAACAGCTAGAAATGGAAATACCATTCGACCCTGCAACAGCATTGTCGGGCATCTACCCCAAAGACCATAAGACACTCTATTATAAAGACATCTGCGCCCGGATGTTTATGGCAGCACAATTCACTATTGCACGGTCGTGGAAACAACCCAAGTGCCCGTCAATTCAGGAGTGGATAATTAAAATGTGGTATATGCCCGCAATGGAATATCACTCAATTCTAAGATACGACGGTGAGCTAGCACTGCTTATAGTATCCTGGATTAAGCTTAAGCCCGTTATCCAAAGCGAGGCGACACAAAATATGGAAAATGGGCTCCACATCTACTCGCCATCAAATTGGTACTGACTGATTAAATCTATGGTGCTCAAATGGTGGTGGTGCTCACCAGGGATCGGGGTGGGGGGAGACCCACATTTGAGGGATGGGCTGAGCATGGTGCGGGGAGGGGAAGGGCGTACCTCTAACCCTTCTTAGGAAGAGGGAAAGATATGCAATGTAACCACAATGTCAAAAAAACCCTACTTTTATCGGGTGGTGGGCAGGTGGGAGGAGGGGAAGGGTGCATACTTACATAATAGGTGCGGTGGGCACCACCTGGGGGTTGGACACGCTTAAAGCTCTGGCATGTCGGGGGTGGGGAGGGGTGGCAGGGGCAATATATGTAACCCTAACAATATTTGTACCCCCATAATATGATGAAATAAAAGGAAAAATAAAAGAGACTGGGCGCGGTGGGTGGCTCACACCTGTCATCCTAGCGCTCTGGGAGGCAGAGGTGGGCAGATCGCTTGAGGTCAGGAGTTCGAAACCAGCCTGAGCAAGAGCGAGACCCCGTCTCTACTAAAAAATAAATAGAAAGAAATTAATTGGCCAACTAAAAATATATAGAAAAAATGAGCCGGGCATGGTGGCGCATGCCTGTAGTCCCAGCTACTCGGGAGGCTGAGGCAGGAGGATCGCTTGAGCCCAGGAGTTGGAGGTTGCTGTGAGCGAGGCTGACGACACGGCACTCACTCTAGCCTGGGCAACAGAGCGAGACTCTGTCTCAAAGAAAAAAAAAGGGGGGGGGGAATAAAAATAAAAATCCTTGCTTTACCAAGATAAAAAAAATATTAAAACAATTTATGCATCTTCTAGAGACACCAAGCCGGTTTGCAGGCTAACCATCCTTAGCATTCCCATGGCAATTCTGTGCTAGAAGTCTTCTTTCTTGAGCTAGCAGGGACCCTCCCCCCAAATCAGGTTTGTTAATGAAATGTCTACCTTTCAAAACAAAACTTGAACTTTCTTGTGGTTACTTACCGATGACCATATCTTTTCTCATCCTTAGGGATCTACTGTTAGAATCCAGCTGTGGGGAAGATAGCCAGGGAGTTCAGGTCTCCTAGGGACAGAAGTGGGTCTTGCTGTGGGTCACTGCTCCTCCCCCCATGGGCTCTCAGAGAGGCTCATGGGAGAGCCACATGCGTAATGAGACTCAGGTCATGTGACTCCCAACTGCTCAAAGTGGTTCCATGGTGACCAGGCCTGAACCCACAGGGAGGTCCCAATCCGGGCATTATAAAACAAGATTCCGGGCTGGGCACAGTGGCTCACGCCTGTCATCCTAGCACTCTGGGAGGCCCAGGTGGGAGGATCTCTCGAGGTCAGGAGTTCGAAACCAGCCTGAGCAAAAGCGAGACCCTTGTCTCTACTGAAAATAGAAAGAATTAGCCGGGGACGGTGGCGCATTCCTGTCGTCCCAGCTACTCAGGAGGCTGAGGCAGGAGGATCGCTTGAGCCTGGGCGTTTGAGGTTGCTGTGAGCTAGGTTGATGGCACAGCACTCAGTCTAGCCTGGGCAATAAAGTGAGCCTCTGTCTCAAAAAAAAAAAAAAAAACAAAAACCAAAAATAACAAAGAAACAAACCAAAACTACAGAACTTGGATGTATAACAGAACTTTAATTCAAGCCGGGGCTGACCTAATCCACAGCACAACCTCTCTTGAACACTGGGGCTTTGCAAGATTTCACTCAGCAATGCCAACAAGCCAAAATGGAGCTTCAGGGTGAATGCTAAGAAATTTCCCTCCAACCTTCTTCCCATGCCAGAGCTGGCCATTCTCCACGAAGCCTGGCTTGAAAATGAGGGAGAGCTGGAGTCTGTCCTCTTAGAACAGGCGTCCTCGAACCACGGCCCACGACAGGCCACGTGCGGGTGCTTTTGTCCTTTTGTTTTTCTTTTACTTTGAAATAAGATATGTGCAGTGTGCATAGGAATTTGTTCATAGTTGTTTTTTTTTTTTTTTTTTTAACTATAGTCCGGCCCTCCGACGGTCTGAGGGACAGTGACCTGGCCCCCTGTTTAAAAAGTTTGAGGAGCCCTGTGTCAACACACACGCTCATCCATCCATTTGCTTATGATGAGCGAACACCCGTGTCCAGGGAGACGCGTTCTTCCATATTTCACGAACCACCTTGTTCAAACCACCAGATCTGCCACTTTCCCTGCACGATTCCAAGACGGACTGGCGCAGGCAGTGATAGGACCCTTGGACGCTCTTCCCGGGAATGCCCCGCCCTTCCCGGTGAGATCAGGCACCTGCAGCGCCGGCTTCTGCCTGTGCGACCTCCCACTTGCACAGGCTGTGCCTTCCGGGTTTACAACTGGACACTCTGTGACCTCGAGGCCAGGGAGCCCAGTCTATCCAACGTCTGTAAACACAGACACCCCGGCCCAGGCTGGGCTGGCAGGCACACAGCTGCACCGACTTTATTAACGAGTACCCAGACCTTTCGAGAATTGATTTCCACTTTTGATCCCGACCTGTGCATTTTCTATCTTTGATATCCAAACAGCAAATCATGCTATCTTATAATTAAGTGATAATCTTCATGACAGGAAAGATGACAGGACTATAAATGGCTTCTGCAAGTGATTAAAATAACTTCCTTCTCCTTCCCACCCAGCCCTGAAAATGTTTCCCAACTTCACAGGTCTATTAGTTGCTAATGAACTCTCCGTGCTATGAACCTCATTCCTATTCAGCAAGAAAGATCACAGAGCCGCTAAGTTAGTCTCCAGAAACTGTACACATCTTATTTCTTATGCTTAAATAAATACATCTGATTAGCCTTAGGAAGTTATACAAATTCAGCAAAACCTTTAAAATTCGGATTGTTAAATTTTGCATGCATGTATACACAGGAAGTTCAAAGTGACTTGAGGATCGCTGTTGATATAACACTGAATATTTAATAGGAAATAATAAATGGCTATAAGAAGGTGCATTTTACTTCAATCAGTGAATTAGGTATTTACTGAGCGCATACTATGTACTAAATTCTGGGGTAGGATATTACAGCAAACAAGACCCAATTTCTGCTTCTATGGCAGAGCAGGGCCAAGTGCCAGGAAGGCAAATACGAATTACCGTGCAGCCAACTGAGTGCCACTATAACTGCGAATCAGGTGGAAGTAGTGCTGGGATTGATTAGCAATGTCTGTGGTGGGGTTGGACATGGCAATGACACGGTCTATTGCGTCTTAGCGCCATGAGCACTGCACAAACAGGTGCATGCATGTCACTTTCTGAAGTGGACTGTGAGCTCCTCTGGGACAGGCTCCACGCTTGTGTCTCCACCTCCATATCCCACAGACTCCTGGCATAGTTTATACACAATATGCACTCATTTTGCCAGGTAGATGCGGAGGCGAAGGGCTTCAGTTGGTTTCTGGGAATGTTACCTGCTGCCGTTTTGGATTCCTTGCTGATTTGAAACTTTTCCTTCCCTTATTTTCCATTTTTTTTTTCTTCTTTTTAAAAACAGTACCAATGTATGCTTCTAGATCACTTCCTATAGAGTTTGCTGTGGATTCAGCGAGTGCCTTCTACGGGCATTTGAATGTGTGACTTTTTGCTACCTACACCTGTCAAAGGCTTTTTGAAGCCAAGTTGAAAACTTTCCCAGACGCACGCCCTTGTGCTTAATACCCCAATCCAGGCTCTTAATAAAGCTGTATCTAATTGTTTTTCTTCTTAGTGATATAAGATGTATGTAAAGTCCTGGGAGATGCCCTGATTCTATGGAAAGTGGTGAATTTATGCTTTAATTGTTTTCTGCTATGCATCGTTCACACTTGGTGCCTTTTTTTTTTTTCTCATCCTAAACTTTCAAAGGTTCCTTTCATTATCAAATTAAAAAGAAATAAGACCCTGTCTAACATCCAGGCCATTCTAGAATCCCAGATCTTAGGAATGTCTAATCTATTATTATGAATTTTACAGAATATACAGATCTCTTAATCCTTATCTCTCTTCTTAATGATGCTTAGATTTTCATTCAAATAAAAAATATCTCTTTTTACTCATTCCACACTTTCTGTTTCTGTTTTTTTGCATCTTTCTGGAGTTCTATAATTCTCTTTAGGATTTTCTGTCACTCCATACTTCTCTTCCTCCCCTCCTCCCCTCCCCCTCCTCCCCTCCCCTCCCCTCCCTTCTCCTCCCCTCCCCTCCTCTTCTCCCCTCCCCTCCTCTTCTCCCCTCCCCTCCCCTCCTCTCTCCTCCCCTCCCCTCCTCCCCTCCTCCCCTCCCCTCCTCTCTCCTCCCCTCCCCTCCTCCCCTCCTCCCCTCCCCCTCCCCTCCCCTCCTCTTCTCCCCTCCCCTCCCCTCCCCTCCCCTCCTCTCCCCTCCTCTTCTCCCCTCCCCTCCCCTCCCCTCCTCTCTCCTCCTCTCCTCTCCCCTCCTCTTCTCCCCTCCCCTCCCCTCCTCTCCTCCTCTCCCCTCTTCTCCCCTCCCCTCCCCTCCCCTCCCCTCCCCTCCTCTCCTCCCCTCCCATCCCCTCCTCCCCTCCCCTCCCCTCCTCCACTCCCCTCCCCTCCACTCCCCTCCCCTCCTCTCCCCTCCCCTCTTCTCCCCTCCCCTCCCCTCCCCTCCCCTCCTCCCCTCCCCTCCTCTCCTCCTCTCCCCTCCCCTCCCCTCCCCTCTTCTCCCCTCCCCTCCCCTCCCCTCCCCTCCCCTCCTCTCCTCCCCTCCCATCCCCTCCTCCCCTCCCCTCCACTCCCCTCCCCTCCCCTCCCCTCCACTCCCCTCCCCTCCTCTCCCCTCCCCTCCCCTCCCCTCCCCTCCCCCCCTCCCCTCCCCTCCCCTCCCCTCCCCTCCTCTTCTCTCCCTCTCTTTCTCCAAATTCATAGCCTAAGCATTTTGGTGATATGGCATTCCTCTTCTACCTTTGTTAGAAGTTTCTCTTTCCCATGAAATCAATCACAAGGGGGGAAACTGAAAAGAAACTTTGGAGAGCGATCACTGAGGGTTCAAAGGGAAAAGTCCCCAAGCCTGGGACTGCCCCTAACCAGCTGTACGATATCTGTCGTATGTCACCGGGCTTTAGGTTTCCCCAGCTAAAAACTGGAAGGCCAAACAAGACCATGTCTAGAGTTCTTTCTAATTCTGGATTCATCATCATTGTCAGCTAACATTTATCACGCTCTTATGTGTGGCAGGTTTCACACTATTGCTGGACACGATTGTCACTTCTAATGCTCACAAGTTCAAAAACTGAGCGCCACTATTTTCTTAGGGGGAAACTGAGGCTCAGAGAGGTTAAAGTCACCTCTCTGCTGATAAGAAAACGGTCTGAAACTGAACTCAGACATGACTCTTAAGTTGTATATTCTGTATCACATTCTCGCATTGACTGGTCTCCTATATTTTTACACGATTTCAAAAATGAAAACATTTGGCATGTGACTTTTACAAATAATGAAATCATGAACGGAAATAAAATACCACATTGTTGAGAAATTCTTTCGTCTTCCAAAATGACAGGGCACCAATATGTTTGCTCAAATAGTCTCATGGCACAAATGTGTAAATTTCGTATGTACGCGGTCATGCCTTGGTATCCTTGGGGGGTTTTCCCAGGACCCCTGTGGATGCCAGAACCAGCAGGTGATCAAGCGCTTGGTAGAAAACGGTGCAGGATTTGCACATAACCCCCACGCACCCTCCCATGTGCTTCACATCCTCTCTAGATGACTTATAATACCTACTACAATTTGAATGACACGTAAATAGATTTTATGCTGTATTTTTTTATTTGTATTATTTTTCATTTTGATTTTTTGTAATAGTTTCAAGCCACAGGTGGCTGAATCCAAGGATTTGGAACCTGAGGATATGGGGAGCTGACTATCCTTTTAACCAATACTCGTATCTACACAAATACATGCAATCTCACACTTTCATATAATATACCGATTATACGACTGTGTGACCTTACCAACTTGCCAAAGCCTAAGCTTTCTGTCCTTTATAAAAAAAAGTTTTTTCCTTAATAAGGGCAACTATAGCCTAGTCCAGATTTCATTAATCCACTCATGGATTGATGGGCACTTGGGCTGTTTCCACAGCTTTGTGATTGTGAACTGTGCTGCTATAAACATTCAAGTGCAGGTGTCTTTTTTGTAGAGTGTCTTTTGATCTTTTGGGTAGATGCCCAGTAGTGGGATTGCTGGATCCAATGGTGGATCCACTTGTATCGCTTTGAGGCATCTCCATATTGCTTTCCACAGAGGTGGATAAGAGCTGGAGCCCATTCCACTAAGTGAAGTATCTCAAGAATGGAGAAACCAGCACCACATGGACTCACCAGCAAACTGGTATTAACGGATCAACACCTCAGTGGACATATAGGAATAACATTTATCTGGTGTCGGGCGGGTGGGAGGGGGAGGAGGGGACGGGTGTATACAAACACAACGAGTGAGATGTGCAACATTTGGGGGATGGACACGCTTGAAGCTCTGACTTAAGGGGGGAGGGGAGCATGGGCAATATACGTAACCTTAACACTTGTATCCCCATAATATGCTAAAACAAAAAAATAAAAAAATACAGCCCTGTCCCTACCCCACGAGCTGGCACCGCAGAGATATCTTCCTGCGTGGCCTGAGAAGTCCCCTTCCTTTCCTCCGTCAGTCCTGGCCCAGGGTCTCTCCCACCACAGCCCCACTGCTGCCATTCTAGGTGCGGCTCTCACCATCTCCCCTGGCCCAGACAGTGGCCTCCTCCCTGGCAGCCTCTGCCTCCCTCGGTCCATTCTCCAGACAGCAGCCCCGCTAGATTCTCTCAAAGCCAACCACACAGTTCGCTCTCCCCTACTGAATGGGTCCCCAACTGCACCAGAAAGAAAATCCAAGCACCCCACCACGGCCTCAGAGTCCCTTTGCCAGCTTGCCCCGTTTATAACGTGCCATTCGGTCCTTTGCCATTCATCAAACAGAGCGAGCTTCTTCCCAGCCTAGGACCTTGGCAGACCCCGGACCCTTGACTCAGAATGCTGCCTCCACACCCCCTTCTGCCGTTAGTGGTTCCCCTCGGCCAGGCTGACAGATCACCTTCTCCCAGACAGCGCTCTGTGTCCTCCTTATTCATGCTGGCCTCAGCCCTTGCTATCTTCTTTTTCACCCTTCATTTATTTAAGACAGGGGTCCTCAAACTTTTTAAACAGGGGGCCAGTCCACTGTCCCTCAGACCGTTGGAGAGTGCGCACTGTGGGCCCAGGACGAGTCGGCTGCTGAGCAGGACAGGCAGCGGCTGCAAAAACACCCAGAGGAGGGCCGGATAAATGTCCTCAGTGGATCGCATGTGGCCGCAGGCTGTAGTTTGAGGACCCCTGGTTTAATACTTCTAATTGATAATTACTTTATTTTATTTATCTTGTGTGTGTGTGTGTGTGTGTGTGTGTGTGTGTGTGTGAGAGAGAGAGAGAGAGAGAGAGAGAGAGAGAGAGAGAGAGATCTTCTCTCATTATCATACAAGCCTTGAGAAGGTGGAAAGTAGTCTGGCCTTGCTCATAGATGTATCCCCAGCATTTAACTGGGGTGAGCGGGTCAATAATTATATATTTGTTAAATGAATAAACACATGACCTCAGATCTTTTCATTTTCACACAAAGAATAGTAAACCATTTGAAAAGGGGGGAAAAAAAAGAAAAAAGGTTAGGAAAAGTTAATGGTTTTGGCAAATATTACGGGCCCTTGATAGATGTTAAAAGAATGTAGACAACCTTTAGCACTGTTAATATATCAACCCTACTCGGAAGGTACTTTTGCAGTTATGTCTATGCCCATTAGCTAATAAATTGGTGAGAATGTTCTGGGTGGCTACCAGGGGCTGGCGAACTGAGAATCTCTGTGAGCATTACTGGTGGCTTTCCCTTAATTTTCTACTGGCTTATTTTCACACTGGCTTTTATGAAGCTGCATTCAACACCTTAGGGAAATAGGCCGGGCGCGGTGGCTCACGCCTGTCATCCTAGCACTCTGGGAGGCCGAGGCGGGCAGATCGCTCAAGGTCCAGAGTTGGAAACCAGCCTGAGCAAGAGCACGACCCTGTCTCTACTAAAAATAGAAAGAAAGTAATTAGTCAACTAAAAATATATAGAGAAAATTAGCCGGGCGTGGTGGCGCATGCCTGTAGTCCCAGCTACTCGGGAGGCTGAGGCAGGAGGATCACTTGAGCCCAGGAGTTTGAGGTTGCTGTGAGCTAGGCTGACGCCACGGCACTCACTCTAGCCTGGGCAACACAGTGAGACTCTGTCTCAAAAACAAAACAAAGCAAAACAAAACAAAACAAAAGGGGAGTAAAGTGAAACTCTGGTGAATGACCAATTATAACATAGTAGACAGTTGTTTTTTTTTTTTTTAAATCAAAATTCCTATTGCTAAACCCACCAACACATTTTATTACATTTGAGTGATATTTAAAAGATCATCAGGTTTAAATTGGCTCCTGAGTTAGATGACTAGAGACAAATGAGATTCTGAAATAGTAACGAAAATAGTTCAAATGCAAGCATCTACCCAATGGAGATTTAAAAAAAAATAGAAGTGATTTTACGCCTCCTGAAACATGAAAGATGACTGAGAGACAGGGATTTAGTGGGACTTGGTGTTCAAAAGCCTGATAGAAACTTGGTGGTCTTTGCTATCAGGGTGGTGCATCTTTGGCAGCTCTAAAAACATGTGAAGATCCAACTGCTGGGCTTATTTTTGTGTTTTGCGAAAACAAGCCCTCCCCATCAAATAAGCACCAGCAGGATGTCTAAACATGTGCACAATAGAAGCCCTACCTGGAAAATAAGCCCTAGTGCTGGGCGTGGCCATGAAAATAAGCCCTAGTGATGGGGGTGGCTATCAAAATAAGCCCTAATGATGGGCGTGGCTATGAAAATAAGCCCTGGTGGTGGGCGTGGCTATGAAAATAAGACCCAGTGATGGGCGTGGCTATGAAAATAAGCCCTAGTGACGGGCGTGGCTACGCAGCGCATTTGCACAAGCCATGCATGTCGTCGCGGAGCGGGAAAGAACACGAGCAGCCCTTCTCATCTGCCCCGTGAGAGCTCTAGTGCTCAACAGGAGAGATCGGGACCAGTGGTTCTAAAGGAAACAGAGTCGCAAGACATTCAGGATGGAATTCGGGGTTTGGAGAGTGAGGATGATGTTCCAGAAGAAGACGACTTCAGTCTATTTGAATCAATGTAGATGGTTGTACCGTACTTAAAAGAAAATAACACATCCCCTGAAAATAAGTCCAACTGGGATGTCTTTTTGAGGAAAAATGAACATAAGACCCTGTCTTATTTTCGGGGAAACATGGTAGGTGACGAAGTCATGGGCTGGTGCTGACTCCCAAAGGTGCATCCAAGCCCATGAACCTTCAAATCCAACGGGTTCAGCCAGGGAAACGCCAATGTTCTCCATGTTTCTACACCACAACATTCCACCCTCCTTGATCATCACCTACTGGCAGCTCAGTAATAAAAGGCAGATTTCATGACAATCCTTGGGGCCAGCTCCCTGCCGGGGCTCACCTGCTCAGGTGGGTGGAGCATGGAGTGAGTCAGGGTGGAGCATAGAGTGAGTCAGGGCAAGCTAAGATCTCCCCCTCTGTCTACACCAGGGAATGACTTCGCAGACGGTGTGGTTCTACATCTCCAGTGTCTTGTCTACTGGCTACCGTGGTCAGTGAATAAAGCAGAGAGGGGGCTCCCTGCCGTGGGAAGCCTCCTTTGGTTTATTTCTTTATCTCCTCCCCAGTCTGGAAGACTGCCTCAGGTGGGGGGTGGATGATGGGGAGCAAAGTCACTGATAAGGCCTGCTGTGTGACCCCTGAGATCTTACCCACACCCATCAGCACAAGGCGAGGCCTTTACCACCACCAGAGAGCCTGCTGCCTTTTTTTTTTTTATCTTAAAAGCAAAAAATTTCAAATGACCTAAATCTAAAAATAGGATACACTTCATTGCTCAGGACTATTTTAAATAGCATCTGAAATAAAGGGGAAAAAAATTAAAAAAAAAACCAAAACATGTTTCCATTTCTGTCACTCTTCCCCCCTCTCTTGAAAAATATGAAAATACTGTAGCTTGAATATGTCACTCAATCTAAAATCAGACTTCGTGCCAGCTGGGATCCTAGGGCTATTTATTACCGTGCACAGTTCCCACATTAACTGTTTGTTGAAAACTGGTTTTGCCACCCCTGCACACTTATCACAGAAGGTCTTTCCACGTTCTGCCAGAGAGGTTGATGCAGGCATGGCCAGCCCAGACACTCTGCTATTAGAAGACAGACACAGAAGTACCTCTTAGGAACTGATCCCATTGTGTGGCTCTGGAGAAGTCAAGTTTCAATGAAAGTCATTGCCCCATGGATGAAGGCCAAGATGAAGATGGGAAAATATCCACGACACTTCGTACGTGAGCCTGAGGGGTCCATCAATGAGTTCCCGACGTTTGACGGTTAGTCGCTTAGATGCAGAGACACCTGGAAAAGGTCATCCAACAGGGGCAGTATCTTCTCGACTCTGGAGAATTATTCACATTTGTTTCCTGTTAGAATTCCGAACGGAGTGGCTCTCAGCTCCAGGCATAATTCGCCCACCGAGCTTTCTAAAAAGTAGGGCATCAGGGTTTCCGAGCACAAGGCCCACGCGCCTCTACGAAACTTCATAGGCTTGTGCCTACACAGCCCACGGCCTACGCAGAGCAGAAAACACAATGACTGCGTCCACGCGTACACAGACACACAGAAACACGCAGCCCAGCCCAGCCTAGATGCACAGACCTTACAAGGTTTCACTTCTGCAAAACTGGATTCCAACTCGATCTCTCTTAACAGCCAGTCCTGCAAGAGATACACAGACACGCAAAGACGTGTATGCACACATGGTATGTCTTCCAAACATGGGATGCCCGTCGTTTATTTCAAGCCCTGGAATGTGTATGTCCGGTGTGTCTTGATACTCTAGTTTAGGCGTCCTCAAACTACGGCCCGTGGGCCACATGCGGCCCGCCAAGGACATTTATCCGGCCCGCTGCCAGGTGTTTTTGCCACCGCTGCCTGTCCTGCTTAGCAGCCGACTCGTCCCGGGCCCACAGTGCGCACTCTCCAACGGTCTGAGGGACAGTGGACTGGCCCCCCGTTTGCAAAGTTTGAGGACCCCTGTCTAATCAACTCATCCAGTAAAATAAACTCACGCAATAGTCTTGGGGCATAGACAGGTGCAAAGTGTCACTCTCTGGTTTATTTTAACCTCTTCCTTCTATCTACGCACGTTGGCCAGAGCAAGCACTTCTCGAAATTTCACATGCGTATGAGTCACCTGACGATTGGTAAAATTCAGGTTCCGAGTTATAGCTCTGGGATGAGGCTTGAGATTCTGCACTTCTAACAAGATCCCGTGTGATGGTGTTTTTGTAGAGCGAGATGCAAGGTCAGGCGTCCTCAAAGTATGGCCTGCGGGGCACATGCGGGCCACCTAGCACATTTATCCGGCCCGCCACGGGGTGTTTTTGCCGCCGCTGCCTGTCCTGCTTAGCAGCCGACTCGTCCCGGGCCCACAGTGCGCACTCTCCAACGGTCTGAGGGACAGGGAACTGGCCCCCTGTTTACAAAGTTTGAGGACCCCTCTCTAGTTGCTAAAGCCTCTTTCCACGTGTCCCCTAAGATGCTCTTTCCTCATCCACTACAGCCGCTCCCCTTGCTCATTGCTTCCTGGGGCCTGCCTGCCCCAGCCCCGTGGGCAGGGCCAGGCGCTCAGTAAAGACGGAGCGGATCGGAGTGGAGAAGAGGAGAAGGGAAGAGAATGATGGGCAGGAAGAAAAAAAGAGGGTGCTAAGGAGATAGCAAGGGACCGAAGGAAAAAGGCACGCCAGTGCGGGAATGAATACGTAGCTAGGAACAGAGGAGGAGTCTGAAACAAGCAGAAAGCGCAATTGAGAGGAATCCTCAGAAAAAATAAAAGCAGATGGACAGCAGGGTCACTGGACCCAAAGGATACAGTGCTTTCAAAAGAGACGGACAGATACAAAGATGGTACCCACCGATGAAGTCGCTGCTCTTGTCCCTGGATCGTGCGCAAACAAATGAGTTCAGCATCTAGGGTTATGGTACCCAAGGGTCACAGCCTCAAAACAGCGTCCAGGGACCGGGCAGAAAGCCTGAATACAAGATCGCAGGTTGGACGATGCTTGAGTGTCAAGCCCGGCGCTGTCCCCACGGCAGAGCCTGTGCAGACCACACAGTTCAGCCCGGATCCTTTCCCCAAGCTCTGGAGCCAACAAATCAATTTGATGCAAATATTTGTAGAATATCTACAATGGGCCTTTAATCACAAACCTTTTCTCGGATAGCTGCAACCTCTAGCCTCTCCAAGCCTCTTTCCTCATTATGGGGAGAAAAAAAAACAACTCACACACACACAACTCACAAAGACACAGCAGGGATCCCAACACCTTGGCGACAGCAATGTCCATGGAGTTAAGACGCTGATCTGCTCAAATGCTGATGGGAATAAACATCGTATCGATTAAAATATAACCAATCATCTACTTAAATAAAGAGAAAATGCTCTCTTTAAGTACCTTTCACTATAAAAAGTGGGTAACTACAGATTGCAGATTGGTTATGCAATTGAGAACATAGTCCTACAGATTAATTTGTGCATCTTACAAATGGTGGTAGACAACTGTTGCTTTTGTTAACTGAGCAACCGTTCCCCCTCGTAATGTCAAGCACGACCACATGAAGTAAGGTGTCCAGCCAAGAAAGAAGCCAACACAGAAGAGTACGAGCCTAAAGATGAAGAGAGACGCGTTTGTAAGAACATTATTTTGAGTATCCAGATCCCAAGTGCCAAAGCTATCACTGGTAGATAAATTCCTTTTCACAGATTAGTAGGTCAAGTGTGGTTTCTGGGCTGGGCGTGGCGGCTCACGTCTGTCATCCTAGCACTCTGGGAGGCCAAGGCGGGCAGATAGCTCAAGGTCAGATCACTCAAGGTCAGGAGTTCGAAACCAGCCTGAGCAAGAGAGAGACCCCCGTCTCTAATAAAAATAGAAATTAATTGGCCAACTAATACATATAGAAAAAATTAGCCGGGCATGGTGGCGCGTGCCTGTAGTCTCAGCTACTCGGGAGGCTGAGGCAGGAGGATCGCTTGAGCCCAGGAGTTGGAGGTTGCTGTGAGCGAGGCTGATGCCACGGCACTCACTCTAGCCTGGGCAACAGAGTGAGACTCTGTCTCAAAAAAAAAAAAAAAAAAAAAAAAAAAAAAAAAAAAAGTATGGTTTCTGCTTTGTACTAACAATAGGAATTCAATTTTTTTTTAAATATATGGCTTAATTTTTAATATGTGGTTTAATTCCTTCAACCATACACTATTGGTTGAAGAAATGGCAATGACTGAAAACAGTGGAAGGACAGAACGGAGCTTCAGGGCGTTCCAGTCTGTCCGTCAGCTACCATATCGCCATTTCATAGGGAGATAATTGCGAGAGGCCCAGCAAGCACCGGGACATTCCTGAGAGAATTAAAAGAAAACATAACAAGCCCTTTCTTTGTTGACATGCACAGATAATTGATTAATAGAAAAATTATCATTACTAAAATGGCTTCAGAGATCTTTGGGGCTGTGGGAATTACAAATGATCTGAAGGAAAAGTGATTACAGAGTGTCCCCCAAAGATATTAGTTGTGTGGTAATTAACGGCACTGAGACAGCATGATGTCCGTTAAAAAATTCATTGAAGACTTTCCAAATAACTGAGCCAAATTAGATATTGAAAAATCAAAGCAAGAAAGCCTCTTCACCAAACACATAAAAATGCAAGAGAATTAGCCAATAAAACAGGAAGCGTCGTTCTCATCTAAAATGGCCTTTGCTTGTCATCAAACTCATATAAAATTCCTGAAATCTGTCAGTGTGGTAGTTTCTAAGTGACATGTCAACAAATATATTCACTGAGAATACTTATTCTGCCTAGAGCCAATGTTTGTAGAAAAACAACCTCAAGAGTCAACTGTTAAATCAATAAAATGAATGTTTTGAGCAGGTGTTTGGAATTGTTCCGATCTATCCGTATTTCCCAGTTTCATTTCCACATTTACCACCAAACTTCTACAGGAAAACATAAAATGTACCTGGAAGTATTACGTTCATCATAAATACAAGGACAGTTGTGCTAAACATATCTATACCAGTAAGGGTGATTCATAAATCATATGCATGTACTTAAATCCTTACAAAGTTTTCTTTTGAAATGTGGTGATTGGAATGCCAAGTGTCACTGAGTTTAAATGGTATTTTTAAGCTAATAGCAGCTGACATTGTAATTAGGTATATTTATGAGAGACACAGGAAAAAAAATAGAAGATAAGCAAGGAATAAAAGCTGAATCAAGGAGTCTTGAAAAGAGAAATGAATTGCTATCCATTCCCTTTATCCTTGTCTCTTAGCATAACAATCAGAAGAAGTATAACTTACTGGTCAAGAACGTGAGATTTAAAGACAGATTTCCCTGGCTCAAATCACAGCGCTGGTATTTACCAGCTGTGAGACCCTGAGCAAGTTGTATAAACTGTGTCCGTTTCCACAGGGATAATGCCAGTACTTACCTCATAAGGTTATTTCAGGACGTGAATTAGGTATGACTCAAAAAAAAAAAAAAAAAAAAAAAACATTTGCACAGGGCCCAAGAGCAAGGAAGTATTCAATAAAGACTAGCTATTGTAATATTATTTGTAAACTTACTTACTGGGTGAAGGGCTAATAGTGGTAGTGGATTTTTGTTTCAAATTTTATTTATGTATTTATATTTCCTCCTGCACCAGAAAAGACTCAAGACAATTTAAAAGACACACAAGAGACAAAAATGTAGCCCAATCTAAAAATAGAAGTACAATAAACAAGTGAACAAAGGCTACAGACGAAAATAGAGCCAGAAACAAGGCATAGAATAAGAATCATAGAGATGTAGCTGCTATAATTGGCGACTAGTTTGTCTTAGGTTTTCTGGCATCTAACACAAGAAAGAAAACTGGGTCTTTGGCACAATTTTCAATACCCATGAGATCAAAATACATTAGATGTCCTGGAAGAGCATCTAGTACTTTTGTTAGTGACAAACAAACAAACAAAAACCATAAAGAACTAACAGCAACAAATGCAGCAAAATCTTTAGAGGGGGCACATAATTAAAAACTATGGTATACAGCAGGGGTCCTCAAACTTTGTAAACAGAAGGCCAGTCCACTGTCCCTCAGACCGTTGGAGAGTGCGCACTGTGGGCCCGGGACGAGTCGGCTGCTAAGCAGGACAGGCAGCGGCGGCAAAAACACCCGGAGGGCCAGATAAATGTGCTAGGTGGCCCGCATGTGGCCTGTGGGCCGTAGCTTGAGGACACCTGGTATATACTATTATTAGCCTCAATTCTTTACCCCTTCCTGTACCCACTACTGCACCCATGGATTTTGGGGCAAAATTGATTTCCCCACTCCTTCACTTTGACCTTGGTCTCCTAGAATTTTCTTTGTCCTTGATATATGGGTAGAAGCAACACTGTGTTCCAACTCAGTTCTAGTCCTTGGCCTTAAAATGTCTCAAGCATTTCTGCTTGTCCTGCTGCCTCTCTGACTTGGCCAGGAGAAGTAAATGTCACAGTTAGTCTGGTTGCTAGTCTAAGGGAGATGAAAGTCACAGAGCAGAATTTGGCTCTGTGCTGGGAAGAAGAGCCACCCAGCTGAGCCCAGGCTACCTCAGCCAAACCCCAGATGACTCACTAAGACATATGCAATAATAAGTGATGGTTGTTTTAAACTTCAGGATTTGGGGTTAATTTGGTAGGCAGCAGTGAAGAATAAATGCAATAACCAAATGACATTTTTTAACGTTTTTTTTTATTTCAGCATATTATGGGGGTACAAATTTTAAGGTTTCAATAAATGCCCTTTCCCTTCCTCCCCCCACAAGTCTGAGTTTCCAGCATGACCATCTCCCAGATGGTGCACATCTCACCCATTATGTATGTATATACCCATGCCCCTCTCCCTCCCATCTGCCCAATACCCTATTACTGTAGTTCCTATGTGTCCACTTAGGTGCTGCTCAGTTAATACCAGTTTGCTGGTGAGTATGGGTGGTGTCTGTTTTTTTTAAAAGCAGTATATACATTGCCAACTATCGTTTTTCCCCAAAAATAAGACCTACCCATAAAATGAGCCCTAGCAGGATTTCTAAGCCTTTGTACCATAGAAGCCCTACCCCGAAAATAAGCACTAGTGATGGGCATGGCTATGAAAATAAGCCCTAGTGATGGGCGTGGCTATGAAAATAAGCCCTAGTGCTGGGCGTGGCTATGAAAATAAGCCCTAGTGATGGGCGTGGCTACGCAGCACATCTGCACAACCCATGCATGTCATTGCATAGCGGGGAAAGATGACGAGCAGCCCTTCTCATCTGCTCCATCATGACAGCTGCTATCCCAGAGGTGACCGGAAAGGTGCAGGTAGCCCCACCAACAAAGTCTGCTCCCTCTGTCAGGTCCCAGCCATCCTGTGCGTGCTGCAAGCTGAGGCTTTGAGGGGAAAATAATACACCCCCTGAAAACGAGCCCTAGGGTGTCTTCTGGAGGAAAAATAAATATAAGACCCTATCTTATTTTCAGGAAAACACGGTATTAATATAATTCAAAAAGTGTGCATTCTAGATGACTTACCATGAACTAGATAAAAAGCAGCATAAAGAATATCAGTATATATACTCATAGTTTTAATCTCTAAACCTATTAACTTCATTATTATAATTTCAGACACCCCCCCAAAAATAACAGAAATAAAATTTATTTCTCACCATGCTAAATGAAAGTGTTCTGATACACAGTCACCAACACTAAATGATAGGTTCGAGGTAATCAGTCTGCATAAGCAAAGTTCATAGGAAGGGGGATGGGGACATGGGGGAGTAGGTTCTACCCCAAAGAGATAGACCAGCAGCTTCCAAAGTAGCACTGGGCGTGAGAAATGGCCCATGATGATGGCCCTTGGGAGAACTGCCACATGTATGAAGATGCAGTGGACAGAGAAACCAGCCTCTTCAAACGCGTGCCTCTATTCAAAAGACACAAGGGCAGGTGTCCCTAATGATTCGTCTTGATTTGAGTGTGGGTTGCTTCTCACATCGGCCACTCTATCCAGTGTGCACAGGACGGAAAGAGTCGTAAGGACTTTAATCCTGGGTAATGATTGTCATGAGCAAGGGGGGGCCAACTACCATGTTTCCCAGAAAATAAGACCAGGTCTTATATTTATTTTTCGTCAAGACACCCTAGTAGGGCTTATTTTCAGGGGATGTGTTATTTTTTAAAAAGAAAATGGTACAACCATCTACATTTGTTCAAATAGAGTGAAGTTGTCTTCTTATGGAACATCATCACTCTCCAAACCCCGAATCCCATCCTGAATGTCTTGCGACTCTATTTCCTTTAGAACCACTGGCCCCGATCTCTCATGTGGAGCACTAGAGCTCTCACGGGGCAGACGAGAAGGGCTGCTCGTGTTCTTTCCCGCTCCGCGACGACATGCATGGGTTGTGCAGATGCGCTACGTAGCCACGCCCATCACTAGGGCTTATTTTCATAGCCACGCCCATCACTAGGGCTTATATTTGGGGTAGGGCTTCTATTGCGCAAATGCTTAGACATCCTGCTAGGGCTTATTTTATGGGTAGGTCTTATTTTCAGGGAAACACGGTAGTAACTCTAATAATATTACTACTAATAACAGCAACAACTGACACCCATTCATCAGTACGGATTTTGCTAGTTACTGTGCCAAGCACTAGGCATGAATTATTTTATCCGATTAATCACAACCCAAGAAGGCACATATTTTTATATTCTTCATCCAACCCCTTGTGCCTTCTGTTTTACAGCCAGATATTCTGGAGCTTGGAGAGGTGACTTGTCTATGTTTACCCAGGTACTGCTGTCCAACAGGAGATAGCAGACAAAATGAGGACAGGTATACGCAATTACCATTCACTTTAGATAACTCTTGCACATTTTCTTGGCTAGTAGGGGTAGGGGCGGAAAGGGCTTTATTTGAAACCTTAAAATTTGTACCCCCATAATATGCTGAAATAAAAAAAAACATCACCTGTTGAAAGGAAAAAAAATCTTTTATTCATTTTTTTCATTGACACATTGTAATTGTACATATTTATGGGGTATTATTTGATGTTCTGATATATAACTATGTTGCATAATGATCTGGTAGAGTAGTTAGAGTATCCATCACCTCATGCACTTAATTCTTTGTCCTGACAACCTTCAAAAGCCTTTCATCTGGTTATTTTGTAACATACAATATTTTACTGTTAACCATAAGTCACCCTACTGTGCACCAGAACCACAGAATTGATTTCTCCTGTATGTTGCAGTTTTAATTCTTTTCTTAAATATAAAGCTTCCCTAATTTCAACTTCTCTGTGAAAATATTATGCCCGTTAGAAAGGGCTTTGTAAATGGGAAGGAGGGTGAGGCACTGTGAATACCTAACAACCGGTGTGGAGAGGAAACATCAATTCTAGTGGTATTATTTTAGAATATCCCTCTGGTCTAGGTTTGTTCAGAGGACTTTGACCTAAATCCCTCAGCATTACCCTTTAACCAACTCTGACCCATTTGAAATCCTATTCCTATGTTCCCACTGTCAGGACTATCAACCCACAATGCGTTTCTCCTTTGAATTATTTTCTGCTGGAAATAATACGTGGACCTCAGGGTTATAGGAAATGGTATGGTGAATTCACAGGGGTCTTTTGTCTAATTTCTCTTGGGTTTTATTTCTCTCTGCATTGCTAGCTCTGAAACAGGTAACAAATTCTGTACCAATGTTACGTGTAAATTATGTACCAGGTTCACTACGTAGACTTGCGCATTATCCTAATGACTTTCTGCAACGCTATGTGGGCACGAGATAATAACGGGCGATAAAATCTCTGGAAATTAAATTCGAGCCCAGTGTACACCAGACATAAGCATTTCTTTCTGTTATCTCTTGCCTCTAGTTTGGCTCAGGTGACTAAAAAAACAGAGATGTGGGACGGTTTCAAGACACTGAATCTCTGCAACATCACGCAGTGCTGTGCCTGACATGGGCATTCTGGTCCCGAATATTCATCGTGTACCAGCAACTGAAGCAAACTTAGAATTCCCACGTGCAAGGTGAATCAATAGATGCTCCTACTTGACAAACCGGCTTGACGCAACTGATTATTACAGTGACAATGAGCAACTTCTTAACCACACTCGTCTTGGTCACCTTTATCGATTTTAGACACAAGACCATCCCCCTACGATCTCAAAATCCATATCACCCAGTGTTTTTCCCCCAAAGGTTATGAAACTTAGACTGTAATCACTGCTTATAAAGCCAATTTAATTGCTCCATCTCTTTGTCTTTTATTTTATTTTATTTTATTTTATTTTTTTGAGACAGAGTCTCACTTTGTGCCCAGGCTAGAGTGAGTGCTGTGGCGTCAGCCTCACTCACAGCAACCTCAAACTCCTGGGCTCAAGTGATCCTCCTGCCTCAGCCTCCCGAGTAGCTGGGACTACAGGCATGCACCATTATGCCCGGCTAATTTTATATATATGTACATATATACATATATATGTATATATATTAGTTGGCCAATTAATTTCTGTCTATTTATAGTAGAGACGGGGTCTCGCTCTTGCTCAGGCTGGTCTCGAACTCCTGACCTCGAGCGATCTGCCTGCCTCGGCCTCCCAGAGTGCTAGGATGACAGGCGTGAGCCACCACGCCCAGCCCTCTCTTTGTCTTTTAAAGGCTCCCCAAGTACAGTGAATAATCCATCAGGTTGTTGTCACATGTCATCGGAAAGTTCTAGAAATTTTATATCACCTCCTCCAGACATCTTTCAACACCCAACATGGACATGCAGTTTTGCAATCAGAGGCTGTATTGGCTCCCTCACAGTTTCTTCCATATAACATAAAAGAACGATGTTTATCCTAATGGCAAAACACATAATTTCGCCAAGGCAGAATTCTCAGAATTGCATGCAATGGCAAACCAATTAAAATTAAGTCAGGCAAAATTGAAGGGCAATGGTGGGCCGGGCGCCATGGCTCACGCCTGTCATCCTAGCACTCTGGGAGGCTCAGGCAGGAGGATCGCTCGAGGTCAGGAGTTCGAAACCAGCCTGAGCGAGACCCCGTCTTTACTAAAAATAGAAAGAAATTATTTGACCAACTAAAAATACATATATACAAAAAATTAGCCGGGCATGGTGGCGCATGCCTGTAGTTCCAGCTACTCGGGAGGCTGAGGCAGGAGGATCTCTTGAGCCCAGGAGTTGGAGGTTGCTGTGAGCGAGGCTGACGCCATGGCACTCACTCTAGCCTGGACAACAGAGTGTGACTGTCTCAAAAAAAAAAAAAAAGGCAATGGTTAAATAGGGAGTTAATTAGCTCACATGACAAGAGGTCATGTAACTTTATGTAGGATGGGGCTCAGGCAGTGGTGGTCGGTAAATGTTTAACAATATACCAATTTCATGCTACCACCAAGACGCCAATCAGCTCGCAGAATTCCTGAACAGTTAACAGTAGGCTGTTAAGTGCAAGGATGAAAAATTCCAGCATGCTCCTAGACCCAGCTACTCAAAAGATATCACAAACACGCCAACACCTTGTCTCCCTTTCTCCGTTCTGCTTTGCTCTGATTTCATGCTCAAATAGGTTTACTTAGAGATGAACTTCAGGGCAATGAGCTCAGAAGGGCTCCACATAGTTTGGCTTCAGATCCATGCTCGTAGAACCAAACATTACGGCAAAGGAATGAAGTACTCCCAGTTTGAGGGTCAGAGAGAATGGGGCTGGCAGGTACCTCCAAATTATTTGGGTTAAGCAGGATTCACAGTTTCTGTGAAAGGGGGAAAGTTTCGCCCTCCTAAGAAAGGAACTGTGTGTCTATGAGCATGAGGAACATCGCCCAAGTTCCAACAGATCTGAGATTAAACCCGGGGCAAAGGTTTATACTCCATTTCTGATTGTGCGTAGCAACTAGAACTTCCTACCATGCATCTACTATCAATGGAAATCTGGGGCAAGGGCTTAAGATCCAAGAAAATAAAATGTGTTTTAAAAGAAAAATAGCCTCTTGCAACATAAAGAAGCTGTCTTTTTTTTTTCTTAACATTTTGCTTTAATTATTATTATTATTATTTTTATTTGGGGGTACAGGTGTTAAGGTTACATATGTTGCCCATGCTCCCATCCCCCCTCGAGTAAGAGCTTCAAGCGTGACCATCAAAGAAGCTGTCTTCAGTCGCGAATAAATACAAAATGTGAAGATATATAATCGCTGCGTGGATTTATTAATAGAAGCGCTAATAATGCCATAAATCGTACATTCTCCCTTTCGACACACTCTCTTTTGTTTTCCTTTCCCTGAAGAAGGAAAACAAAGGAGCAGAACTGGTAATATTGTTTGCAACCAGATTGGAGTTTTCTACCAGAAAAAAAAAAAAAAGGCTGTTTAGAAAGAGTTATTCGAAAAACCAAAATAGTACTCACAAAAAAAAAAAAAAAGGGTAATAATGAGTTCAACCAGGAAGAAAAAGCCTCCAACACAACACAAAAGCTTTCCAAAACCTCTTTCAGGACTGAAAGCCGAAAGGATGCTTTGAACCCTCTGTCTTTGCAGGAACCATCTCACCTGCTAGTGGAGTGTAAGATTCAGTTGAAAATTTTAGAAGAAGAACTCCTAACTCAAGCTAACAAGTCTTCCGGAAAATCAAGAGACGGGAAGTGACCTCGCAGCTCTGGGTTTAGAAGGAAATCGATACATCCTGCCCTCGGAACTGTGGGGCACAACAGGGGCGAGCTGTAAATGACGCTGCACCTTTGTGCCCCCACCTCGGCCGCTGCGGGCGTCCAAGAGGTGAAAGCCTAACAGGTGACACGCAGGAATCAGACGGATGCTGGGGAGTTATCCTAGAGAGCTCTCTTGGTGCTTATCTACAGAGTTTCCAAAAATCCTACTTGTGTGTTTGTTCATGTTGATTTATTTAATCACAAAAGAAAAACATAAGAGCAGGGAAACAGCAAAGAAAACTTGAGCAATTTTTTTTTACCCCACCAAGAACAAGGGAGTTGAGTTGGGGCACCCTTTCCACGGTTTCTTTTTGTCATCAACTCAAGTCAGCTGCAAAAATACACCTGCTGCAGCTTAACGCCCGGCACAGAGAGGTGGAGCAGTTGGTCAAAGACATCGGTTAAACCAGGGGTCCTCAAACTTTATAAACAGGGGCCCAGTCCCCTGTCCCTCAGACCGTTGGAGAGTGTGCACTGTGGGCCCGGGACAAGTTGGCTGCTAAGCAGGACAGGCAGCGGCGGCAAAAACACCCACAGGAGGGCTGGATAAATGTGCTAGGTGGCCCTCGAGCTGTAGTTTGAGGATTCCCGAGTTAAACAAACCCCGGCCCAGGTGTGCATTTCTTTTAGCCCTATCACCGTGGTACCTGAGTGCCCAGCCAGGCCACCGCCAGGAGAGTGGCCAACTGGAGCGGAAGGCGTCCATGAACTCAACTGTCACCAAGTATTTTCGCTGGTGAAGGGCCTCCTCCTCCTCCTCCTCCTGGGGCTTCAGTACTGACACGACCCTTTCCACGTGGAGTGCTGGTGAACGGAGGATAGGAGGAGGACGAATGTCGCTTGTTGAGAACAAGAGGAGGGTCCACAAATAGTGACATTTCCTGCCCATGATGACATACGGTCACTGTCACAAGAAAATAAATTTATACTTACAATTCCAATGGCAAAGAGCAAGAAATGCTAAATGCCAGTTTTCTCATCAATATGTTATTTTATATATTACCCACATGAATAAACCCCAGAATACTACATGTTCCATATAGACAGATAAATGGCATACATGTTACTAATATTTTAACTAGGATGATACTAGTTTGCATAGGGCAGGGATAGGGCAATTGTTTAAAGATAGGAAAAATAAATAAAAATTTTGTAGCATTACCTGGTGAAAAATAAGTGGCACAATTGGGGAGAATCTGTATAGTATTTCTTTTTAGCCTAATAAATGGCATTTTATCTTTCAGGTAGGATTTTTTTTTTTTTTTTTGAGACAGAGTCTCGATTTGTTGCCCAGGCTAGAGTGAGTGCCGTGGCGTCAGCCTTGCTCACAGCAACCTCCAACTCCTGGGCTCAAGTGATCCTCCTGCCTCAGCCTCCCGAGTAGCTGGGACTACAGGCATGCGCCCCCATGCCCGGCTAATTTTTTCTATGTATATTAGTTGGCAAATTAATTTCTTTCTATTTATAGTAGAGACAGGGTCTTGCTCTAGCTCAGGCTGGTCTGGAACTCCTGAGCTCAAGCCCGCCTCGGCCTCCCAAAGTGCTAGGATTACAGGCATGAGCCACCATGGCCAGCTAATTTTTTTCTATATATATTAGTTGGCCAATTAATTTCTTTGTATTCATAGTAGGGAAGGGGTCTTGCTCTTGCTCAGGCTGGTTTCAAACTCCTGACCTTGAGCGATCTGCCCGCCTCGGCCTCCCAGAGTGCTAGGATTGCAGGCATGAGCCACCACAACCTGCCTCAGGTAGGATTTTTATCTTTGGATATTTTGCTAGTATCACATATAGGCTCAGTAGTATCTTGCATATCAAACCACAAATATTAGTTGGAAAAACACAGACAGCATACATAGACGAGGCAATAAGACGCGGCATCTGAATTGATTTATAGGTTATGCCTCGTTGTAGTTAAAGACAAAATATCTGCCAGTGTCCCCAATAAGGAGAGAGAACTAAGATCAAAGAGTACCTTTTGCAGAATTAAGACCTTAGGATTCTCTTAGGGACTGAGTTACAACCCTTGTTTGCAAGAGAAAGACGTATTTCAATATATTTTCATTTATTCTTAGGCATTAACTGTTTTAACAAAGGCAGAGCTTCTAACTTAAAAAATAAATTCAGCTTTAACAGAGTAAGTGTGAACACGATCCTGATTTTCTGCTGCGTTCATTAGCTGCTGCTCTTTGACCGTGGACACATGACAGTAATCATTTGAGCTGGCCACCTTCTGTCACCAAGAAGAAGTTCCCTCCACTCTGGTGACATCTTTGTTGTAGTTGTTGACATGCTAGGTACAACAGTCTCCTTTGGACACTTAAACTGTTCCGCATGACACAAACTCACCTGAAAGGAAGATTAAGGTCTTAAACCACAGCTGTGAGAAACTGAATACAGGTAAGTTTTTGTTGCTCTGCTGTTTTTCTTTTTTTTTCAGCATTTCCTCAATTTGCTTTCTTACACCTATGCCATAAGGTTTATTTTATTTATTTATTTTATATTTTTTATAAAATAAAAAATACTTTATAATAGAGATGGGGGTCTCGCTCTTGCTCAGGCTGGTTTCGAACTCCTGACCTCGAGGAATCCGCCCGCCTCGGCCTCCCAGAGAGCTAGGATTACAGGCGTGAGCCACTGTTCCTGGCCCCCAGTACTAATTTTCTACCCCCATCCTCATGGACTAACTGAACTCCAGCTAAAAGTTATCTTCTTGTAACCTCAACGTGACACCCAGCTGAGCCTACGTGTTTGGTTTCTATTAGCTCTCACCAAAGTGCCAATTATTACACTGAAATTCTATTTTGAGGTTTATCGTGAACGTTGTTGGTTTCTGCAAAATTCTTAATTAAGAAATGTTAGAAGGCCGGGCGCAGTGGCTCACGCCTGTAATCCTGGCACTCTGGGAGGCCAAGGAGGGTGGATCGCTCAAGGTCAGGAGTTCGAAACCAGCCTGAGCAAGAGCGAGACCCCGTCTCTACTAAAATAAAAAGAAATTAATTGGCCAACTAAAATTATATATTCAAAAAAAAAAATGAGCAGGGCATGGTGGCGCATGCCTGTAGTCCCAGCTAGTCGGGAGGCTGAGGCAGGAGGATCGCTTGAGCCCAGGAGTTGGAGGTTGCTGTGAGCGAGGCTGACGCCACGGCACTCTAGCCCGGGCAACGGAGTGAGACTCGGTCTCAAAAAAAAAAAAAAAAAGAAATGTTAGAAAACACAGCTCTCCCTCAATTGCCATGGCACACAATACCCGGGGACGACTTCTTTTCCTTGTTCTTGCCATCCTCGGGGACCCCAGCCCAGACTGAATTGTGTCCTACAGTATCTGAAGGTCAAGTTTCTAGAGTGGCAACGCTAGGGGCACAGAATGACGTTAGGGCAACAATTTCACGCCCAGCATTTCATCCTTCTGCCGTGGACCCCAGGGGTTAAACTCGGCGCTGAATGCTGTCATCGCTTTCAAAGGGGAGCCACCCCACCCCCGGGTTCTTAGCAGACAGGGTCAGGACTCAATCGTCCGTGCGACACTGTTCACACTGCCCGTCCAGCGTGCTAGGCGCTGGGCACACGATGACAAACGAGACCGACACCGTTCCTGTTCTTCAGAGCCTGGGCCCTTTTGTGTCAAAGGGTCACACAAAAGGCGAGCACACAACCGCAGCGGCGGCGATGGATGGCAGGTGCTATCGCGGAAGGAAACAGGAGCACTGCTGGGGCATCGTGAAGCCAGCTTCTTTGGTTTAGGGTGGCCAGACAAGGCCCCCTGCAGAGACGGCTTGGTGACAAGCCTTCCATCAGTGAGCATACATATCCCTTCCTTGACCCATGACCGCCTCAGTACCCACCTTTCCCGACGACCAGGTCAAAACCCAAGCAGGCTCTATGGTGGGGAACGTACTAGGGACACCAGCAGAAGCTGTGCGGTAGAGACCAGCCACGGGAGGTTACTCCGGCTTAAAATCAAATCTCCATATGAGAGCCAGGAACAGCTGTCACCGGCACAGAGACCGCCTCTTTATATCCCATCCAGGCACCGTTTCTGTGAGATGGCAAGAGGTGTATGTCACCAACAATCCACTATTCTGTTCCTAATGGATGCCAACTTATAATATCCGGAGCGGTTGTCAGATTTCAATTAATACCCTGCGATGCCTCATTGGCACAGATGCGCTCTTAGCGGTGCTAAACCTCCATCCGTGAAACGGGTCCGATGACACGACTGCTTCATGCGACAGTGGAACTACGATTAAAAGGCACAATTCGGGGAGGGGGGCGGGTATATGCATACATAATGAGTGAGATGTGCACCGTCTGGGGGATGGTCATGCTGGAAACTCAGACTTGGGGGGGAGGGACGGAAAGGGCATTTATTGAAACCTTAAAATCTGTACCCCCATAATATGCCGAAATAAAAAAAAATTCTAAAAAAAAAGGCACAATTCATCATTTTCTTCTGCTATGCAATCTCCACGACAGTTTACTTAGTATGCCCATGTGAACCACCTATTTCTCGAAAAAAAAAAGCCGATTTATATTTAAACTACTTATTGGCAGGCAGGAGAGGGAAGCCATCACTCTGAAACTGCCTCTGACAGTCACAAAGAATCACAGGAGCAGGTCACAATAAGCAAAGCCACAGAGCTGGTGCCACTGTCCATTTCCTGTACCATGCTCGTGTTAAGAATATCAAGCCTGGGCCAGGTGCGGCGGCTCACCCCTATAATCCCAGCACTCTGAGAGGCCGAGGCGGGAGGATCCCTCGAGGTCAGGAGTTTGAAACCAGCCTGAGCAAGAGCGAGACCCTGTCTCTACTAAAAATAGAAAGAAAATTAATTAACCAACTAAAATATATATAGAAAAAAATTAGCCGGGCATGGTGGCGCATGCTTGTAGTCCCAGCTACTCAGGAGGCTAAGACAGGAGGATCGCTTGAGCCCAGGAGTCTGAGGTTGCTGTGAGCGAGGCTGACGCCACGGCACTCACTCTAGCCTGGGCAACAAAGCGAGACTCTGTCTCAAAAAGAAAAAAAAAAAAAAGTCAATCAAAAAAAGAAAAAAAAGAATATCAAGCCTGGAAGCACAAGTCTCATTCATACAGCTGAAACACAGTGCTTTATAACTTCCTTTTCTGTGTACCTTCCCATTCCTTGAACCCTGAATGCTCCACCTGCAAGTTCAAGCCAGCCACCGATCTCACGCCAAAGCTAGCAAAAGCAAGATGCTATTTCCACCCTTTTACTCCCCGCCACACTGACCCAGACAGTGGAGTCTGACTTGAAACCACGCTGCCTGGAAGAGCACCTGATTACCAATCCCTGCCCAGCACCCTTCCCCAATGCTGACAATGACGCTCTGTTTTCCCTTTGCAGAAATGCCCTTCCTTCACAGCTGCGGGGTCCTGGTTGGGTTGCCAATGGCAACTCTTCCCTCAAGCAGGGAGACAGAGGATCACGAGCCAGGCCAGGCCACCAGATACCGTGTTTCCCCCCAAAATAAGACCTACCCATCAAATAAGCCCCAGCAGGATGTCTAAGCATTTGTGCAATAGAAGCCCTACCCCGAAAATCAGCCCTAGTGGTGGGCGTGGCTATGAAAATAAGCCCTGGTGATGGGCGTGGCTATGAAAATCAGCCCTAGTGCTGGGCGTGGCTATGAAAATCAGCCCTAGTGCTGGGCGTGGCTATGAAAATCAGCCCTAGTGATGGGCATGGCTACAGAGCGCATCTGCACAACCCATGCATGTTGTCTCGGAGCGGGAAAGAAGAGGAGCAGCCCTTCTCATCTGCCCCATGACAGCTCTAGTGCTCGACATGAGGGATCGGGGCCAATGGTTCCAAAGAAAATAGAGTTGTAAGAAATTGAGGATGGAATTTGGGGTTTGGAGAGTGATGATGATGTTCCAGAAGAAGACGACTTCACTCTACTTGAATCAATGTAGATGGTTGTGCCATCCTTAAAAAAAATAACACATTCCCTGAAAATAAGCCCTATTAGGGTGCCTTCTTGAGGAAAAATGAACATAAGACCCTGTCTTATTTTCGGGGAAACATGGAACCCCAATACTGAGCACAGTGATCCACGTGCAGGCTCCTGGTTCCAGCTCAGTGTTCCCTGACATCCGTTTAGCACTGATGAAGAATACCATCTGACTCCACGCTATAGCTTTTAGCTTTGTTTGTTGTGATTTTTCCAGAAGCCCAGAAATGGAAGGTAACCGATAAATGTAATCAGGGTCACCATTCCCACTCCAACCTGCACCCCAAGCACCACGAAGGTCAAGTTCATCCCCTCTTAAGCTGCATCCCTCTGTCAACTTATCACCAAGAGACATAAAGTGTGCGAGGGCCACCTCCTCCTCTCTCTTTATTTTTTTATTTCAAAATATTATGGGGGTACGCATGTTTTTGGTTACGTATGTCAATTCTGTTATGCTTGAGTCAGAATTATATGTGTCCATCACCCAGATAGTGTTCATCACTGTACACGTTAGGTGGGTTTTGGCCCCTCCCCTCCTCTAGCCTCCCCACTGCTTGATTTCCACTGAGTTTTACTTCCTCTGCACACATGTGTACTCATAGTTTAGTTCCGATTTAATAGCGAGCACATGTGGTGTCTGTTTTCCATTCTTTAGATACTTCACTTAGGATAATGGTCTCTAGTTCCATCCAATTTGCTTCAAAAGGCCTTAATCCATCCTTCTTCGTGGCTGTGTAGTATTCCATGGTGTGAATATATTTATATATGTATGTGTATGTATATATGTGTGTGTATGTATGTGTATATATATGTGTGTATATGTATGTGTATATATATGTATGTGTGTATATATATGTATGTGTGTATACACACACACACACATACACACACACACATGCACACCACATTTTGTTAATCCACTCATGAATTGATGGGCACTTGACTCCACATCTTTGCAATTGTTAAATGTGCTGTGCTAAACATTCTCATACAGGTGACTTTTTGATAAAATGACTTCTTTTCCTTTGGGTAAATGCCCAGTAGCAGGATTGCTGGATCGAAATTGTTGGTCTACTTTTAGTTCTCTGTACTTCTACCTCTTAAGTAAATAGTAGTTTTAAAAAACCTACTGAGATTTCATTTTAATTGTTGCTTAGAAACAAACCATTACAAGATCATAATGGTTTTCTAGCTTAAACTATAAAAAATATCACTTAAGTATGTAAATTAAGAAATTGTCTTAAAATGGAGTTGATTGGAAACTCTCAGTATCCTTACATGAGAGACACAATCCTAAAAAAAAAAAAAAGTTTAAAATAAACAAAATGTTTGGGGATTCTATTGCAATAGTATAAATCCATTCCTCTTCAACATTTTGTCCTGATGTACAGATTGTGACTCTGTTCCCTTGGCAACAGAATTAATACTAGGTCTTAATTAATGTGCATTAATATGCTAGCAAAGCTAAATTCCTTTCACATAGCTATATAATAGATGTACAAAGACACAAGTGTTAGATACAGTACTTGTGATTAAAATGGATCTCTGTACTTAGCTAGCTATCCCTTATTATAAAATAAATATTGATTTATAAAATGTGCATGGCATAACTACAGTTTCAATGAGCATGCCAACAACGATCAGTGGGTATGAGTTGCTGGCGTATTCGGCTGAGGGTTGCGAAATGGCCTGGGAACTTGGAAGGAAAGAACACAAGGAGTGATTAGTTATGTCTGCCAAGGGGTGCAGGACCCAGAAAAGGTAGTAGGTGCAAAGAGCTTTTTTTTTTTTTTTAATCCATTGCAACATGGAAAAGTTCAGCTGTTCTCTCCGTAGCTGCTTGACCTTCGTGAAGTCTTGATTCTCTGATTCTCCGTCTACTCATCCTTAAAATGAGGGCTCTGATTAGATGACCTCCAAGGTCCCTTACAGTCTGAACAACGTAGGATGTTCGGAGGGAAGAATAATAAGAGCTCTTATGTGCAGCAGCCCGAGCGGTCTGGTGTGGGCATGGCCAAGCCCAGGCAGCAGCGAGCCACCAGGCGCGACAGCTTTGAAGACAACGGAGATCGAAGGAGAAACCAACTTCTACGGAGCTGTGTGGCCTGAAGCATGAGCCTAATAAAATAAAATAACACTGTTAGCCTTGCTTCAGTCTGTCCTCCTCGTAGAGATGCACTGAGATATTCGATCATACAATCACCCGGCTTCGCGACGGGTCCCGAACCAGCATGAACCTCGCTTCTCTGGACTCTCCCCAAATCACCCAACCAAGGCCCAAATCCTTTCTATTACCCTCTTACTCAGACACCCTGGTTCAACATGGTGTGTTTCTTTCCCAAAGTCAGATACCCTGTGGTTCTCCGTGGTGTGCTCTTCCCTACTGCCATGTGTGAAAAGCCCAACTCATTCACCCCGAAATGTGTTTCTGGATGTCTCCAGCCAGAAGGCATTAATATTAGCTTCAGATCAATGTTTGCTAACTTTTTTTTTCATTATTATCCCCCAAAGGAGCCTCTTCAGACATTGTTTTCCTAATCAGCCCCACCCTTTCATCCTTCAATAAAAATATATGCTGTGTATCTTTTTTTTATGTGCAGTATGTGTATCTGCACTTTATACACACAAAGAGCAAGATTCTCCTCTCCTGCGTATACATACTCACAAATCAATTCTTGCACGGTCTAACCCAGGGGTCCTCAAACTTTTTAAACATGGGGGGCCAGTCCACTGTCCCTCAGACCGTTGGAGAGTGCGCACTGTGGGCCCAGGACGAGTCGGCTGCTAAGCAGGACAGGCAGCGGCGGCAAAAACACCCGGCGGAGGGCAGGATAAATGTCCTCGGTGGGCGGCATGTGGCCCGAGGGCCGTAGTGTGAGGACCCCTGGCTCTAAACTAAATTATGTGAGGGTAGAAAAGACATTAAAGAGTGCACCCCAGTATGTTAAGAAGCACACACCTTTTTGTAGCAATACACCTTGCTAGCACAGTAATAGCAATAATCACAGTCAACATTTTGAGTGCTTCCCATATGCCAGGCATTGCTACTGTCCATCTATTAATTTTATAGAGAATAACTCATTTTATTTATTCCTACAAAAGCCCATGCGGTAAATACTAGAATTGTCCCCATTTTAAAGTGTGAGGAAAGTGAAGGGTAAAAGGAGCTAAGAGGCATGCCCTCATGTCACAGGGTAAATAAACAGTGGAGACACCAAGTACGTGGACCTCTGGCCCGAGAGGACATGCTCTTAGCTGCAAGGCTACCTTGCCTCATCTTTGGTGACGGTTCCAGAGACACTTGCTAAATGCACGAACACGCGGTTCCAAAAACACTTGCTAAATGCATGAACACAAATGAGCAAACAGGCAGCGTGATTTCCATGGTGCTACCTCCAAACATGAACGCGGCAGTAAGCAATCATGAACGTAGGGGTAAGACCTAAAAAAATAAGATGTCTGTTATACAGAAAAGCATTTTGGTGGAAATCTTTCAGGGGAAACTTTTACAGTCTGGGATGCACGACTGTCAGATGTTTCCAGAAAACCAGAAAACCAATCCCCTTCTGTGTGTGTGTGTGTGTGTGTGTGTGCGTGGTTGCAAAGTAGAAAATGTCTTGGTTAAGAAAGAGCAAGAGAGTGAGGGAAGGAAACCAGGTAGGATTTTCTTTTCCCCTTAACAATGAGAACTTAAAGAGTGATGATGCCATCATGCACCTGTTGGAAGTGGCACCGCGCTGCCTCACCCTGGCCACGGCGCTCATTTGACCTTGCAGCTAGGCGGTCACTGGCTGGGACCTCCTGTCCTCCCCGGAGCCACCACATCGTTTCCGGAGCATTCTTCCCAGAGAACAAACCCGTTGTTGGGCATTGTTTGCTTTTATGATGACTCTCCTTTTTTTTTTTTTTTCTTCCCTGCCATTGCCAAAGAATCGAGATCCTCAAATTGAGATCCTCTCCTTCTGGGGTCAAGGGATCCGCCCGCAGGACTTCCGCTCAAGCTGCGGCCCCGAGCCCCGCCTGACTGCACGCGATCGAAGAGAGAACAGGATGGCTTTTGCGACAAGCGTCTGCCGTGGTGTCGGGAAAAAAAAAACGTGGTTAAAGACATTAACAGAAGTGACATCTCCAGCTGTTGAAATGCCAGGCAGCTTTAGCTAAACTGTGTTTTATCAAATGACAACATATGACACCCAAATCAATTCCAAACCAATAACACATTGTTACTTGTAAAACAGAGCTGAATGAGCGTGAGAATGAGAACACGCGTATGAGTAGCAGAGAGAGAGAGGTTAATTAAAATACACATTCTTTCTTTTTTCTTTTTTGTTTTAATTGCAGAATATTATGCGGGCATAGACATTTTAGTTACATATCATGCCTTTGCCTAGCCCAAGCCAGGGCTACAAGTGTGTGCTCTGCCCCCAAAGGGTATGCTCTGTCATATCCATTCCCGTGTTTCCCCGAAAATAAGACCTCCCCATAAAATAAGCCCTAGCAGGATGTCTAAGCATGTGCGCAATAGAAGCCCTACTCCGAAATAGGGCTATGAAAATAAGCCCTAGTGCTGGGCGTGGCTATAAAAATAAGCTGTGGTGATGGGCGTGGCTATGAAAATAAGCCGCAGTGATGGGCGTGGCTATGAAAATAAGCCGCAGTGATGGGCGTGGCTTTGAAAATAAGCCACAGTGATGGGCGTGGTTATGAAAATAAGCCCTAGTGATGGGCGTGGCTATGAAAATAAACCGTAGTGATGGGCGTGGCTATGAAAATAAGCCGTAGTGATGGGCGTGGCTATGAAAATAAGCCATAGTGATGGGCGTGGCTATGAAAATAAGCCGTAGTGATGGGCGTGGCTATGAAAATAAGCCCCAGTGATGGGCGTGGCTATGAAAATAAGCCGTAGTGATGGGCGTGGCCATGAAAATAAGCTGTAGTGATGGGCGTGGCTATGAAAATAAACCCCAGTGATGGGCGTGGCTATGAAAATAAGCTGTAGTGATGGGCGTGGCGCATCTGCACAACCCATGAGTGTTGTCGCGTCGTGGAGCGAGAAAGAACAGGAGCAGCCCTTCTCATCTGCCTCGTGACAGCTCTAGTGCTCGACAGGAGAGATTGGGGCCGATGGTTCTAAAGGAAATAGAGTCGCAAGACATTCAGGATGGAATTCTGGGTTTGGAGAGTGAGGATGATGTTCCAGAAGAAGACGACTTCACTATATTCGTATAAATGTAAAATAAGCCCTACTGGGGTGTCTTCTTGAGGAAAACTAAATATAAGACCCTGTCTTATTTTCGGGGAAACGCGGTAGTCATGAGTTGAGCCACCCGCGCAACGTGACCAGCACCCAGGAAATATTACAACCATGTTAGCACCTTAGTCTTGATCAGTTAGTGCAAATTTGATGGCGAGTCCATGTGGTGCTTGTTTTTCCGATACTTCACTTAGTAGAATGGGTTCCAGCTCAATCCAGGAAAATGCAAGAGGTGCTAGATCACCGTTGTTTCTTAGAGCTGAGTAGTACTCCATGGTGTACATACACCACATTTTATTAATCCACTCGTGCATTGATGGGCACTTGGGCTGTTTCCACAGCCTTGCAATTGTGAACTGTGCTGCTATAAACACTCCAGTGCAGGTATCTTTTTTGTAGAGTGTCATTGGATCCTTTGGGTAGATGCCCAGTAGTGGGATTGCTGGATCAAATGGTAGATCCACTTATATCGCTTTAGGGTATCTCCATGTAGCTTTCCACAGAGGTTGCACTAGTTTGCAGTCCCACCAGCAGTGTAGGAGTGTTCCTCTTTCTCCGCCAGCATTTATTGTTTGGGGACTTGTTGATAAAGGCCATTCTCACTGGAGTTAAGTGATATTTCATTGTGGTTTTGATTTGCATTTCCCTGATGATTAGAGATGTTGAGCATTTTTTCATACATTTGTTGGCCATTCTTCTGTCTTCTTTAGAAAACTTTCTGTTCATGTTCTTTGCCCACTTTTTGATAGGGTTGTTTGATTTTTTTTTTTCTTGCTGATTTTCATGAGTTCTAAGCAGATTCTACTTATCAGCTCTTTATCAGACGGCCAGGCTGCAAAACTGTTAACGTTTTTACCTTTATTTTTGAACAAGGCAAAAGAGGACGATTACCCACTATGCAATATGACACAGAAACAGCACGTTTCTTTTGTAACTGGCTTGTCATGGCAAAAAAGATGTGACAGTGAGTTTCTGGGCTGTTAAACGCTGACCTGGCTTCTGCGTTTGAGCCACATCCCTCCTGAAAAGTGTGGTGATGACCAGGGGAGAATCGTGTTATGGAGCTATGCTCAGCAAACCTCCTTTTTATCTGCCCATCGTTTTTTGTTTGTTTGTTTTTGAGACAGAGTCTTGCTTTGTTTGTTGCCCAGGCTAGAGTGAGTGCCGTGGCATCAGCCTCGCTCACAGCAACCTCAAACTCCTGGCTCAAGCGATCCTCCTGCCTCAGCCTCCCGAGTAGCTGGGACTACAGGCATGTGCCACCATGCCCAGCTAATTTTTTCTATATATATGAGTTGGACAATTAATTTCTTTCTATTTATAGTAGAGACGGGGTCTCGCTCTTGCTCAGGCTGGTTTCGAACTCCTGACCTCAATGGATCCTCCTGCCTTGACCTCCTGAGTAGCTGGGACTACAGGCATACACCACCATGCCCGGCTCATTTTTTCTATATATATCAGTTGGGCAATTAATTTCTTTCTATTTATAGTAGAGACAGGGTCTTGCTCTTGCTCAGGCAGGTTTCGAACTCCCGACCTTGAGCGATCCGCCCACCTCGGCCTCCCAGAGTGCTAGGATACAGGCGTGAGCCACCGTGCCCGTCCTGAGGAGGTAGAATTTGGACCGAATGCCAGAAACAGCGGTCAGTCAAGAGTTTCCATCTGCTTGTTTATTCCTGGATTTGTGGATTCACTCATTTATGTAATCTAATTAGAGCTTGCAGCTCAGCCTCAGTTTCCCTAAATATTTAAAAAATAGATTGCTCATGGGAATCGTAGTGGTGGGGAATCTGGTTTTCTCCTCTCGGATAGCACTATTTGCTGAGTCTTCTGTATTTAGCAGATTCCCTAGGAAGAGTTACAACCACCTGGGTGAAATGATGAGGGTGCTTGTGATTAAGTAGCTGAGACTGGTCATCAGAGACAGGCCAGTCCTCTTGCGAGACAAGGCTCGACCACATGTTGCACAAACAGCGCCGCTCAAACTCCAGAACATGGGCTTGGAAACTCTCTTGTCATCCACTGTATTCAGCAGACCTTGCACCAACTGACTGCCACTTCTTCTGGGCTGTGGACCACGTCTTGCAAGGAAAAATACTCAATTCTCAACAAGCTGTGGAAAACACCTTTTGCAACTCTTCTCTACTCATGCTCCAGACTTCTTCGCTGCTGGCATATACAAGCTACCTTTTAAGACGGCCAAACTGTGCGGATCCTTTGATTAACCATGCTGCTGCTTGTCTGAGATATGACAAACTGAGCTTTTGATTCAAAATCAGACATTTCATATTCGATGACTGAATGCATAGATCTCGTTTCATCTAACACTAACTTTATGAGTTCCATTTTTACCCTGTTTATGGATGGGAAACTGGCTAGAGAAAGAAATCACGATTCATAAGAGGAGAAGTTAGAACTAGAACACAGGACTGATTTCAGAGCCAGCACTGTTGGCCACTATGCTACGTTCCTCCTATAAACTTCTAAAAACACCGTTCACAAGCACACCATTTCCCCTGTGGGTTTCTCTGGATATCAAGAGACCTGTGCTATAAATGCAATTGTTGGCTAAGGTAAATATCTCATCCACGAGACCCAAGAGAATCTTTCCTACGAGAGAAGGACTTGGGCTCAGACCAAAACTGGCAACAGCTTTTGCAGGCTACAGGGCGCCTGTATTTGAGGCAGGCTCAGAACTTTTAAAAATTCAAAGAAAAGTCCTAGTCTCCCATGCGGTTCTCTTCTCAAAGACCCCCTTAGCCTGCTGGACTGCAGAGGAGAGGGGAAGTCCTACAAACAACGCCGCACTGCATTTATCTCTTTTGCCCTCCACTGTGGCTCTGCAGGTGAGTCTTAATAACCCCACCTGGAAAGTGAGCACTGCGCATGTCAAATAACGTGTGCAAACCCATCCCATCGTAAGAAACAGAACAAGGGTCCAGTCCCGCCTGGATCTGGCCCCAGGATGAGGGTTTTCTGTTAGAAGACATGCTATGATGTCACCTCCAAGGTAGGCAGGTCCTACTGCCTTTACCTACCGCACCAGAGTTCTGGAACTCACCTTAGATCTCAGCTCATGTGAGAAACCTGCATGGGCCTCAATCGAGGCCCTGGGAAGCCCTCAACCTCCACCCTCCCTGTGCATTCCACTTCCCTCTCTTACTGGTGGCAGGTGCCTCCTCCAGTTCCTCCGAGACCCGACGTGCTTTCCTTTGTACGGTGTTGCCCCCTTCTAGAAAATTCTTCCCTGCCCCACCCATTCCACCACCTTGCTGCCTTCTGCTGCTCCTGCAGGACCCCCTGGAGGAGGACACCTGCCAATGTCCCTAAGTTTCCTGTGCTCTAGAGCAGAGTTTCGCAGCCTTGGCACTACTGACACTTCGGGGCAGGCACATCTTTGTTGTGGGGTCCACACTGTGCACACTAGAGAGCCTAGCAGGATTCACTAGATGCTAGTAGCACCATCCGCCCAGTTGTGACAACCAAAAATGCCTCCAGACATTGCCAAATGTCCCCAGAAGGCAAAGTCTCCCCTGGTTGAGAATCACTGATCTATAGCACTTTGAGATCAAATTTTTTTTTTTTTAATCTTCAGCACACTGGCTCTAGAGCACAATGTGTGCTTATCTGTGTCATTATTTGACCCGTCCCTTCCCCCGGGGAGTCCCTTATGGCCAGGATGGTGCTGGTTTCTGTTCATGCTTCAAAACACAGTGTTCAGGCCAGGCGCGGTGGCTCACACCTGTCATCCTGGCACTCTGGGAGGCCGAGGCGGGAAGATCGCTCGAGGTCAGGAGTTCGAAACCAGCCTGAGCAAGAGCGAGACACTGTCTCTACTATAAATAGAAATAAATTAATTGGCCAACTAATATATATATATAGAAAAAATCAGCCGGGCATGGTGGTGCATGCCTGTAGTCCCAGCTACTCGGGAGGCTGAGGCAGGAGGATCGCTTGAGCCCAGGAGTTGGAGGTTGCTGTGAGCGAGGCTGATGCCACGGCACTCACTCTAGCCTGGGCAACAGAGTGAGACTCTGTCAGGAAAGAGAGAAAGAAAGAAAGAAAGAAAGGAAGGAAGGAAAGAAAAGAAAAGAAAAGAAAAGAAAAGAAAAGAAAAGAAAAGAAAAGAAAAGAAAAGAAAAGAAAAGAAAAGAAAAGAAGGAAAGGAAAGGAAAGGAAAGGAAAGGAAAGGAAAGGAAAGGAAAGGAAAGGAAAGGAAAGGAAAGGAAAGGAGGAAAGGAAAGGAAAAAGAAAAGAAAAGAGGACTGAATCCGGTCGTCTAGTATGAAAAAATATATTTATTAAAAAGCCAATTTTCTTTACAAATATAAAATAAAAAGCCACAGTGTTCAGGGTAGTAGTAGCTGGCTCAAAGCAAGATTCCAAGAGCAACACGCGTTTTTGCACTTCTACCTAACACACGCCTGCTCCTGCGCCTGAGCCGGTAGCTGACGGGAGATTGCCAAAGCCTCTTTACCTGCAAACGCGACGCCGTCACGGCTGGCCCTGGGGAGCCTGACCAGTGGGCAGGACGGGCACCGACCGAACCGCCCCGGGTCAGCAGTGGCCCCGACAGCGTGCACGGCTCACCGAAACCGCCGCCAGAACGCCAGCGGGGCCCTGGTCAGAGGGAGCCTGTCCTTTGGCAAACGTCGCCAGGCAGCCATGGCACCGCCGGGACACAGACAATGACACCGGTCTGAAGACACACGCCCCCACGCCCCGCATCTCTGCCCAGCTGCCCGCCCGTGCTCTTCCGGACGGGAATCGGAGGACAAGGCAACCTGCGCTGACAGGTTTATTGAAGACACAGGGGACATTACTAAGGCCTTTCGGCATTCTAATCTCTAATGCGGTCGGGGGTAGACGCGCAGTTGCCATCCTTATCGAAAGCAACTGGTCAAAAAAACAAAGAAGAAGAAGGAGGAGGGAGAGGAGGAGGAGAGCAGTCCTATAAAGCTGTCGAGTTCATTATTTGGCCTGCAGGTATGTTCCTCGGTGTTCCTGCTCCTGCCTGCCGCAAGGTGCCTGCTGGGGTCTTGCAGGTATTCTTCCCTCCCCCACCTCCCATTGGGGAAGGTTCGATCTAAAACAGGGGTCCTCAGACTTTGTAAACAAGGAGGCCAGTCCACTGTCCCTCAGACCGTTGGAGAGTGCGCACCGTGGGCCCGGGACGAGTCGGCTGCTCAGCAGGACAGGCAGCGGCGGCAAAGACACCCGGAGGGCCGGATACATGTGCTAGGCGGCCGCATGTGGCCCGCTGGCCCTAGTTTGAGGACGCCCGGTCTAAGGCAACGAGAGCATTTGCAGAGCAGAATCCTACCCTGGCCGGTCTTTCTCCTTATCCGGTTATATTTCCATGCTTCCCTATGGCTCTGCCACGTTGGCATGTCAAACTCCAATTTTCCAGGGCAGATAAGGCCGGTAAAAACCGCCACCTCCTGTGAAAGGCCGCAGAGAGTGACAACAGAAAAGCAAGTTTTTACTGAGGTTGAGTTCCTAAGGTAGTTTGGATCGGAGATCAGAAAGCCAGGAATGTTCACCCGCTAAGCAGACCACCCCAACGAGTCGAGTAAGCGGATGGCTTGGAAAAGGGGGTGGTGAGGATGGGGGGAAAAGGAAGAGCAGCTGAGAGCTCAGTGTCCCCAGGAAAACTCGTGCTGCCCCTGCTGGGTAGCCTGGGCCAGGGCCCACCACGTGCAGAACAGATGCTCCACCAACACACGGTGAATGATGAATTCCCGTCGGCGCGTTCACCCTGCTACTTCCACGTCCGCCATTTCTGCCAGCAGTGGGTTTTGTAAGGCTCCAGTCCCTGGAGCTCTAGTCCAACTGCCATTTAGAAAGTGGTAAACTGGGCCGGGCGCGGTGGCTCACGTCTGTCACCCTAGCACTCTGGGAGGCCCAGGCGGGCGGATTGCTCAAGGTCAGGAGTTCGAGACCAGCCTGAGCAAGAGTGAGACCCCGTCTCTACTATAAATAGAAAGAAATTAATTGGCCAACTAATAGATAGAGAAAAAATCAGCCGGGCATGGTGGCGCATGCCTGTAGTCCCAGCTACTCGGGAGGCTGAGGCAGGAGGATCGCTTGAGCCCAGGAGTTGGAGGTCGCTGTGATCGAGGCTGACGCCACGGCACTCACTCTAGCCTGGGCAACAAAAGCGAGACTCTGTCTCAAAAAAAATAAAAAGGAAAGAAAGAAAGAAAGAAAGAAAGAAAGAAAGAAAGAAAGAAAGAAAGAAAGAAAGAAAGAAAGAAAGAAAGAAAGAAAGAAAGAAAGAAAGAAAGAAAGAAAGAAAGAAAGAAAGAAAGAAAGAAAGAGGTATATTTAGCGATTAAGGGATTAAGGAATGGAGACAAAGGGTGAATGGGAGAAGCCATGGATGCATATGGTAGACACCATTCATGCCACTTCCAGGAATGGAGAATCCTTCTAGCTTGTTGTCATAAGTGATTCTATTTCCGACTTGTTATAAGTGAGCATGAATCACAATAAACTGAGAGACCAAAATATTTTGCAATAGACACAGTAGCCTGTCAGGTCTACAAAAGAGAATAAGGATGTCAAGTGAGATTTTCTTTGCTCAAGTAACAGAAAGGGAAAAAGCAGCCCCCTACCTCTTCTCCTGTCCTTAAAGAAATTCATTTCCCCCCCCCCCACTTAGTGCTCTCAAGGAGCGAATATATATGCTCATAAACCATGAGGTATATGTTTTGGTGGAAACAGCGCAGATGAGTGTAACATGCAAAACACGACTCAGGTGTCCTCGGTGAGCAATTTTTGGAGAGTGTTTGTATATTTACATGTGAAACATAAATAGGATCATAACACCTTAGAGCAACTTCCTTCTTTTCACTCAACACCTGGGGCATCTTTCTATATCTATGAAAATATGTCTTTTTTTATTAGTATTATTCCATTGCTTAGTAAAAACTCACTTTACAAGCACAGAAGGTCAATTTATCTCTCACTCGCCATGGAAAACTTCCATAACGTGGGCTCCTTTTTTTTTATCTCTCCAACGTTATAATGTTCAAACAAATCATCGCAATCAACAAAAGTGGCTGGTTTCTGTTATAAGGTTTCAGTTTTACTTAATTTGGGCCGGGAAGAAACAATTACCCAGGAATACCAGAGCATGAGGTTATCAGGATAGAAACATTCCCCGGAAATGAGAGAAACACAAAGTGTATTTTTGAGAAAGGTTTTAGGGGAGGAGTTTGCCTACAGTTTGGACTATGGGCCAATATTATTCCTAGGTGCAAATTAAAGACTTCATATAAATACTATAAGAATAGGGGAAAATATTCATCTTCGGCTGCTATTTCGAGATTTCAGGAACAAATATTTGTCTTTAGTATGAATATACATGCTATATGTGTCCAGCACACCCAACAAGCCAAGCGGTGTGCTAAGCACCACCCACAAACCATCACATTTAATTCTCACACTCACTTGACAGTGAGGTACTACCGTGTTTCCTCGAAAATAAGACAGATATTATATTTATTTTTCCTCAAGAAGACACCCTAGGGCTTATTTTCAGGGGATGTGTTATTTTTTTTTAAGCAAGGTACAACCATCTACATTTATTTAAATAGAGTGAAGTTGTCTTCTTCTGGAACATCATCATCACTCTCCAAACGCCGAATCCCATCCTGAATGTCTTGCGACTCTATTTCCTTTAGAACCACTGGCCCCGATCTCTCATGTGGAGCCATAGAGCTCTCACGGGGCAGATGAGAAGGGCTGCTCGTGTTCTTTCCCGCTCCGAGACGACATGCATGGGTTGTGCAGATGCACTGCATAGCCACGCCCACCACTAGGGCTTATTTTCATAGCCACGCCCATCACAGGCTTTATTTTCATAGCCACGCCCACCACTAGGGCTTATTTTCATAGCCATGCCCACCACTAGGGCTTATTTTCATAGCCACGCCCATCACCAGGGCTTATTTTCATAGCCACGCCCACCACTAGGGCTTATTTTCATAGCCACGTCCATCACTAGGGCTTATTTTCATAGCCACGCCCATCACCGGGGCTTATTTTCATAGCCACACCCACCACTAGGGCTTATTTTGATAGTAACGCCCACCACTAGGTCTTATTTTCGGGGTAGGGCTTCTATTGCGCACATGCTTAGACATCCTGCTAGGGCTTATTTTATGGGTAGGTCATATTTTCGGGGAAACACAGTATTACTACCCCCAGTTAAGGATGGGGAAATGTAGGTTCAAGGCTACACAGAGATTGGAGAGACAGCAAAGCTGATCTTACTCATCAATCTACCTCCTGAACTTGGACTTTATGACTTTCTCTTTATATTTTGAAAAATTTCAAAAATTGAGGGACTGTTAAATAAAACAGTGTTGCTTTCATGTCCTGGTTTCTCTAGGAAAAAAAATATTTTTGTTGGCCAGGCACAGTGGCTCATGCCTGTCATCCTAGCTCTCTGGTAAGCCGAGGCAGGAGGATTGCTTGAGGTCAGGAGTTTGAGGGCAGTCCGAGCAAGAGTGAGACCCATCTCTACTATAAATAGAAAGAAATTAATTGGCCAAGTAATATATATATAGAAAAAATTGGCCGGACATGGTGGCGCATGCCTGTAATCTTAGCACTCTGGGAGGCCGAGGCGGTCAGATTGCTCAAGGTCAGGAGTTCGAGACCAGCCTGAGCAAGAGAGAGACCCCGTCTCTACTATGAATAGAAAGAAATTAATTGGCCAACTAATATATATATAGAAAAAATGAGCCGGGCATGGTAGTGCATGCCTGTAGTCCCAGCTACTCGGGAAGCCGAGGCAGGAGTTGGAGGATTGCTTGAGCCCAGGAATTAGAGGTTGCTGTGAGCTAGGCTGACACCAGGGCACTCACTCTAGCCTGGACAACAAAGTGAGACTCTGTCTCAAAATATATATATATATATATATTTTTGTTTTGTTTCAGGAGCTCAAGGAGGTGTCCTGCCAACTTAAATCAACACCAAACATTTAGAGGTGAGAAGTAGGAGAAGAGGAAGAGGAAGGGACCTGGGAAACTATTAGCCCTGTCTCCCGAGGCAGGGAAGGCCGCCCTTGTTTGCTAGTGTGCCGAGGCTGTATCCCTCTAGTGACGCTCGAGTGAGACCATGTGCCGTGCCCCAAACACGCCAAACCCACCCCGTGCTTCACACGAATTGCTCCCTGTGCCGGGAGCCCCGTAGCCCGCGCCTGCTCATTCACAGGGAGGAGCTTCGCTGCCACGGGATTTCTGCTCAAAGGGCCACCTCCTCCTCCCCTTCTGTGGGGAAACAAACTCCACATGTACTCACTGTTTTTTGTTTTGTTTTGGTTTTTTTTGAGACAGAGTCTTACTTTGTTGCCCAGGCTAGAGTGAGTGCCGTGGCGTCAGCCTCGCTCACAGCAACCTCCAACTCCTGGGCTCAAGTGATCCTCCTGCCTCAGCCTCCCTAGTAGCTGGGACTACAGGCATGCACCACCATGCCTGGCTAATTTTTTTTATATGTATCAGTTGGCCAATTAATTTGTTTCTATTTATAGTAGAGATGGGGTCTTGCTCTTGCTCAGGCTGGTTTCAAACTCCTGACCTCGAGCGATCCTCCCGCCTCGGCCTCCCTGAGTGCTAGGATTGCAGGGGTGAGCCACCATGCCAGGCCCACATGTACTCACTGTTAACCTGGAATTAACCCATGAGCACACATGGGCACAGAGCGCAGTAATTGATTGACTGGGAGTGATTGATTGGGAGTAATTGATTGAACAGTAGTTGATTTTCCAACAATAGTTGGAAATCCATGGGGGATTTCCCATGGTGGAAAACCATGGAGGAGGGAGGTAAAAACCTACCTAATGGATACAATGAACACTATTTGGGTGATGGGTATACCTACATAGCCAGAACTCTAGCATTACGAAACTGATCCAAGTAACCTAAAACATCTGTACCCCCTTCATATTTTGAAATTAAAAAGAGAGAGAGAGAGAGAGAGACCTCTTCCCATCACTCTCTTCTCCCATAACTTGCTTTGTGTTATTCTCAGTATGTGTTCTGTAAAATGGCACACTCACTATCAACCCCAGGGTATCCTTTGTCTTTGGAATGGCATCAGTGCAATGCGTGATAAATATTTGTTGGCTGAAGGAATACACTGCATGATACTTGAAACACATTCCTTTTGGTGTCGTGGCCGGCATTCTCTAATCGAAGTTGTGGGTCTGTGTGTATGTGATGTATCTCTACACATACACATTTGCATTCTGCAGTTTAGACTCCTAATCGCCAATAGAAGAGACTCAGCAAGTAGCATAATTGGAATCCAACCAGCACAAAACAGCTGAATTACCAGCACAGGGCTCAGAGGGTCATCACATACTGCAGTAACTGTGAACGAGGATGGTGAGTGATTGATTAGCAAGTAGCAAGATCCTGAGACTTGTGAGTGAATTGTTCAATCTTTATGAACTTCATGGAAAATCCATTTTTTTCCCTGTTGCATATCCTTCCATGAAAATGGAGAAACGCTCAGAACCCTACTTTAGCTAATAACATTCACAGAAATGACAGTTTGTTCTCAGCTTTTCACGGGTCGATCCAATGTCTATGGTTCTTTCTCATTTCGACGATCACAGTCACAGTCTCTGTGACCACCCCAGTCCCGCCAGAGGCTGCCCCAGCACGGAGTGGGGCATCCAGGGAGGAAAAAAAAAATAACCTAGTAATTTGCATCGGTTGAGATCATTGACTTTACTTTTAAAGGAAGCTAAAATTAAAAAGGAAGAGGTTTGTTTTTGAAAGGCGAGATCAGGAACATAATCGTGCATTTCATCAATGTCAGCTTTTTTATGGGTATATTTCCTGTGACTTGTCAATAGCACGGTGCAGCAGAGCTAAAAGGTGGCAGGTGATTTCTGTAACGATGGATACTCTTTCTGCTATGGCAGTCAAGCGTCTGAAGATTCTTCTTTTTCTTCCTCTGCTCTGGTGAATCCCGTTTAAAGCTCCTGGGTGAAGTAACCGCAAACTGCAGCAGACATCAGACCTGAAATACTGACCTGACCTATCGAGATATTTGATGCTATTCGCTTCACCCCCTTCAGGCGCATGTGAAATCCAGTTAGAGGATTCTTTGAACGCGGGGTAAAAGTACGTGGATGACCTACATTGTCACTGGTTTCTTCTCAGCCACATAAGACAGATGGTTTGGGTCAGCACATACCATCAGCTGATAATAGAAAGATTGCCCAAAATTGTGCGCATCAGAATCATGGCAAAAAAAAAAAAGCATAGATAAGTCACTCCACACTTACTCCCTGTCCCCATCCTTCCCACTTCACAAACCTAAATACAACGACACACACACAAGACTGCCAATGGAACAAAATGAGTATTTGAAGAATCTCAGTTTTTTGGGGGGGGAGAGGATAGTGTAATACCCTTGAAAACAGCATGACCATTCTGGGCTCTGCAAACAAGGTGGAAATAAACATGCATCACCATTTAGGGCAGGAGGAATAGCAAAAGCATGTTTGCTGATTGATACATGTCACATATGGTGTTCTTTTTTTTCATTGGATAGGGAGGCAACATGTCACATAAGCCTTAAAAATATTTGTGATCATTGCTGTTTTCAATGGACAAATTATGAGCCATAGCAAGATAATCTTCGTGACTCCACAGAGAAACAGAAAAGGAATGAGTCCCTTAGAAACGTCCCTATCCACATTCTCCCATCAAAAGTCAAGATGATCCTCAGCACATTTCAGAAAAGTAATGCCCCAAGTCAATAAAAGGTCAGTGATAGAGTGGATTTTTCCACATCTTCAGTAGACAAAAGTCCTCCGGGGAAGAGAAACCACACAGCCTGGTGACATTCAGCAGAAATCTCTAGCTGGTAGAAGAACTTGGATCCCCACGGGCACCCAAACTTCAACTTAGAAATTTGACAAAGGCAAAAAAAAAAATTCCCAGGAGGAAGGATATGGAATAAAAAAAAGAGCAAGGATAACCTTTAGCATTATTCTGTAAAGTTGCTTCAACTGGCAAGAAAAAAAAATGAAGTACTACACATGACAGAAATTATAACACTACACGGAACGCACATCTGCCATTTTTGATTATCTAGCATCAGTCATTCCTCCTACCTGATCTTCCTTTGGGAGAAGCATTTTTTGCCTATTCTCACTTCAGATAATTTGAGAAGGATTTTACAAAACACAGGCACATGACCAAACGGAATGTTCCATTCCCTGACTTCATCCTTCCTGTGAGAGTCGCTCTAAGGACTTTTGATGAAACCATTGGAAGAGAGTGACTTTTTTTTATTTCAGCGTATTATGGGGGTACAACTGTTAAGGTTATGCATATTGTCCATGTCCCCTCCCCCCTCGAGTCAGAGCCTCAAGTGTGACCATCCCCTGAATGTTGCACATCTCACTCATTGTGTTTGTATATAACCATCCCCTCCTCCCCCCTCCCACCCGCCCAACACCCGATAAATGTTATTCCTATATGTCCACTTAGGTGTTGATCCTTTAATATCAATTTGCTGGTGAGTCCATCTGGTGATTGTTTTTCCATTCTTGAGATATTTCACTTAGTAGAATGGGTTCCAGCTCTATCCAGGAAAATACAAGAGGTGCTAGATCACCATTGTTTCTTAGAGCTGAATAGTACTCCATGGTATACATATACCACAGAACCAGAGAAGACCCTGTATAGCAAAATCAATCCTAGGCAATAAAAACAAAATAGGAGGTATCAATTTATCAGACTTCAAACTATACTACAAGGCTATAGTCATTAAAACAGCTTGGTATTGGCACAAGAACATGGACATTGACCAGTGGAACAGAACCAAGAACCCAGATATAAAACCATCCTCATATAGCCAACTAATCTTCGACAAAGCAGTCAAACACACACACTGGGGAATAGAATCCTTATTCAATAAATGGTGCTGGGAAAACTGGATAGCCACATGTAAGAGAGTGGCTTTCTTGACAGTGGGTTAATAAGATGCACGAGGGAGGGAGGCAGGTGACAGGTCAGCAGGTGGGCTGGCAAGCCATCCTTACCACGATGCAGGGAAATCCTTCCAGAAGATAAAGACATCACAGACAGAAGCAGAGGTGAGAGACCTCCAGAAGTTCCTAAGCATGTACAAGTCTCTAAATCCAGTCATGAAGGTAGCTAGGTGGCCCCATTATTTGCACCAATGATTTCTCTTATTTGCTAGAATCACTTCCATAAGCATTATTATCCCTTGCAACCAATGCTCCATTCCACATGAGGTATAAATGTGAAGTGATCTTTGTCAGTACAAGACGCCTTACCAAATGGACAATGTCTTGCTCATCAGTGTAACTCGAGCACTTATAACAAGGGTTGATGTGAGAAGAATTCAAATAATTGTTCAATAAATAAATTAAAAAAATAAATATTTGTTGCCTTAAGAATCATCTCCCAAATTCAGAGCTTTTAAAAATGAAAGATAATCACAATAGGTTGGTCCTTTCCATCAAAATCCTAGCAAGGTCAAACACTAGACAAAAATTAACACTCTTCCATCTCTATCTGACCGCAGACAAACTATTGCTTCTAGACAGTACTTAATTTTGGGCAGATGTTTATGAATAGATAATTTATATAACATATTTTTAATGGATAAGCCTATTTAAATATCCATTCTTCTCCAAGAAATAGGAAAACGAGTGCCAAAATATTGAGTAACTCTCGTGTAACAATGAAGCATGCAATCCCAAACCTTGGTTTTTAGAAGAGGTTAACTGAACAAGCAAAAACAAGGTTCCAACTTCTTGGGGAGAACTAAAGACATAGTTACAAAGAAAATTGCCCAATTTTCTATAACCAACTGATACTTGGGGACCTGGCAAAATTAAATACTTTTCAAAGACCCTCCATATTCTATTAATATAAGAAAATGAAAACATTTATATCTTTTAATTTAATTTTACTATCATGTTTTTCTTTCCCAATTTTAATGCAAGCCAGTATTTCTAACGAATGCTATTTTCTTTTCCCAAAAATGTCTTCTTTCCTTCAGCTAATATAAAATAAATAGTTTCTCCTGGAAATGACTTTTTATTCTTGGTTCCTAGGTTACATTTTGCAGCAAATACAATGCCTCTTCCCTCCTACAGAAAAATTCAGACCACCACATATTGAGAGGAAGGTTTTTGTGCACTTGGAATCTTTTGAGTGATCTTCTATTTGGCCTTATGATATGGACCTCCCATTGCACCCAGCCATCTAATGACTTTTGCCTCAAAGCACATCACTCCAAAAAGAGAGCAACTTCAAAGAAGAGGACTAATTATGGATCCCAACTGGATGTTGAACAGTTAGTTGAATGATTTCCATCCATTTCATTTTCCAATGCAAACGTAAAACCGTCCCTCCAACTTTTTGTCCTGGACACAGTATTGGGTGGCTTTTTAAGTCACAACCTCTCATTCCTGGAGTCATATTTTTACTTCAAATCAATTCTTCCTTCTTTTCGTCACTCAACATTTATGAAATGCCTTCCCGTGCACCAGGTAGTGAGCTAGTGCTGAGAACATCATTATGGACCGAAATCCACACAGCCTCAGCTTCTATGGGAAGTCCAGGCTAGGAGGGGAGAGAGAGATCACTCAAACGAGCACATAAGCAAACATAAGTCTATTAATACAACGCAAGATCCCTGGTGCTCCCAGTCCACACAAGTCAGGACAGCTCATTAAGGGAGTGAAGGTGTGAGCTGAGGACCAGGTAATAAACAGACTTGGAAAGTGTATTTTGTTGGGATACGAGGGAGAAGGAAGGAGAGTGGGGGCATGTGTACATCAAAAGACAAAAAACCAGCAGGTACGAAGATACTGTAATGGAAAAACAAAAGCCTAGTGCATGTGAGGAACTAAAAGAAGGCCGGAGTGGTTGGATTCTGAGACGAGACTACTCCAAGCAGGACTGGGCAGGCTGTTTTAGGATGGAGGTCTTCATTCCACTAGTAATGGGAAGGTTCCAACTTACTTCATGGAAGAAACAAAGCTGGTTATATTCAACACATTTTCTGTGTACCTAACAAACATTTCAGTAGAAATGATATAGCGGTTCTAACACATATTGTGCTTGCTCTACCTAAATATTATGGTAAGATATTGGTAACTAATGAAACACATTTCCCCCACCTCCATTTTCAAATATACCATTATTTTCTTTGTTCTTTTGGTGATCATTATATTTGCAATTTATAACAAGCAATTATTACAAATCATGATGATAGCAGCTAAAATTTGCTGAAGACTATGAGCAAGGATTGAACCGATTGATCACTTTCTGTGCATTTCGACACGGTAATCATCTACAGACTTTAAAATCTGTATTATTTTTATGCTCGTGTTATAGAACTGAGACTCAGAAAATACAATTTGGCCAAAATCACATGGCTAATGAGTAGCCAAGCTGGAACACTATTACAAGTCTATTTGATTTCAAGGTCCATGTTGTTCATTAATTGACGTAAAATTATTATAATATAAAATTAACTATTTAAAATGAACAATTCAGTGGCATTTAGGAATTCATCATGTTGTGCAGCCAATCACCTCTATCTAGTTCCAAAGCATTTTCATCATCTCAAAATAAAACTCCATGCCCATTAAGCAATTATTTCCCATTTTGTTTTCCCTCCAGCCATTGGAAGCCACCAATGTGCTTTCTGTCTCTATGGATTTGTCTACTTTGAATAAAATAGTAGTACTATGCAATACGTGACCTTTTATGCCTGGCTTCTTTCACTTAGCATAATATTTTCTATGTGCATCAACGTTGTAGCATGTGTCAGTACTTCATTGGCTCTTTGTGGTTGAATAATATTCCATTGTATACATACAATAAATTATTTATGCATCCCCCCACTGATGGACATGTGGGTTGTTTTCACGTCTTGACTACTGTGAATAGTGCTGCTATAAACACATGTGTAAAGTATTTGTTTGAGTGTCTGTTGTCAATTATCGAGCTAAATATCGAGAAGTGGGATTACTGGATCATATAATAATTTTATTTAACTTTCTGAAGCACTACCATGCTGTTTCCCACAGTAGCTGTACCGTTTTACATTTCTGCCAGCCATACAGCAAGGGTTTTAATTTCTCTACAGATGTTCCTCAACTTACGATGGGGCTATGCCCCAACAAACCCATTGTAAGTCAAAAATGTTAAGTCAAAAATGCATTTAATGCTGGCAACACAGCAGACAGTCCCTGGCTTATGTTGGCTGTGACTTAGGATATTTTTACTCTACAACAGTCCACAGAAATGTGCATTCCATAGAAGCTTTGACCAAACCATAAATCATAAAGAGCCTCTTGACTTATGATGGGGTTATGACCCAATAAACCCATTGTAAAATAAAAAAAAATTAAGTCAGGGCCACCTATACATCCCCACAAACATGTGTTACTGTCTGTTGTTTTGATTATGACCACCCCAGTGGGAGCGTGATGGTGTCTCATGGTTTTGATTTGCATTTTCCTAATGACTAGTGATGTTCAGCATCTTTTCATATGCTTTTTTTTTTGGCCATTTGTGTGTCTTCTCTAGAGAAATGCCTATTCAACTCCTTTGCTCACTGGATTGTTTGTGCATTTATTGCTGAGTTGTGCATATTTTGGATACAAGACCCTTAGAGATATGTTATCTTCAAATACTTTCTCCCATTCTGTAGGCTCTTTTCGTGTATTAGCTGGTGTCTTTTAAAGCACAAAAATGTTCCACAGCTACTGGTCTGCCGCTGTTCTTATGTAGCAGTTGTGGCATTCCTCTGTGGGAAAGAAACTGTTAACACAGTCATACACCTCTTTCTTAGCAAACAGAAAGTGGGTATATGTGTGACAGACACAAGATGTATTCTGCAGTTTTGTTTAGTTAAGGAGATGGTACATTATAAAACAAATTGAGAAGATTTATGTGTCTTGGAGTAGAGTGAAAAAATAAAATTTGGTATTTGAATAATGCTGTTTCTTTTTAGAAAAAAAAAAAGCACAAGAATGTTTAATTTTTCATGGAGCACAATTTATTGTTTTCTTTTGTTGCCTGTGCTTTTGGCATCATATCTAACAATCCGTTTCCAAATCCAGACCCATGAAGATTTGCCCCTATGTTTTCCTCTGAACATTGTATGGTTTCAGCTCCTATATTTACGTTGTTGTACTTGGCATAAGGTACCCCATGCTATGAATAACCACTGACTTATGTAAGAGGTCACTGCCGAACCTGTAGTAAAAGTTATCTTCTGAAAAGGAAAACGAGAAAACATGAAATCAGCCCTGTGTGGAAGAAACCTACATGTGTAGAAAAGTGTGAGGAATATTCTAGTTTCTTTCAGGAAAGCAGGGGGAGTTCATTGTTCAGAGGCTGGTAGCCAGGACTATGTGTTGCTTGGCCAGCAGCACGTGTAAACTTTTTATATGAATTGCTAACCCCAATGGGGAATTTTCACAGAAAGATCTACGCTTCCGGTTCCTTTGAAAACACCGGAAGTTCCGAATGCAGTGTGACCTGGAAGCTGGGGATGACAGGGGTACTGAGAATCCCTGAAACTGTCACAGGCCTGCTTAAATTCATTTCCACTGCCCAACAGGCCCTTGTCAACATTTGGGCTGTAACCTCTGCCTACCAAGGAATTCTGACATTATAGCCCTATCAATCTCACAGATCCTCCTCTGTGGAAAGACAGCCAGTCATAAGAAGAGAAATCAAGGACTAAAAACTCATGGTCTCCAAGGGCAGGTCCACGAGACAGGCATGTCCCCAAGAAGATGATGGTGGCATTGAGGTTGGGTGACATTCACCACTGGGATTATTGCTCTGCTCTGCCCACCTACATCTTGTAAAGAGGTTGTCTCTGCTGTTCCCCTTCCTTTCCAATTCCCCTTCCTTCACACCTCAATTTTTTTTTTTTTTTTGAGACAGAGTCTCACTTTGTAGCCCAGGCTAGAGTGAGTGCCGTGGCGTCAGCCTAGCTCACAGCAACCTCCAACTCCTGTGCTCAAGCGATCCTCCTGCCTCAGCCTCCCAAGTAGCTGGGACTACAGGCATGTACCACCATACTCGGCTAATTTTTTCTATATATTTTTAGTTGTTGAAGTAATTTATTTCTATTTTTAGTAGAGATGGGGGTCTTGCTCTTGCTCAGGCTGGTCTCGAACTCCTGAGCTCGAGCGATCCGCCCTCCTTCATCTCCCAGAGTGCTAGGGTTACAGGCATGAGCCACCGCGCCCGGCCTCACCTCCACATTGATGTCAATTCCCTCAGGATGCCTTTCCAGACCCTCCCCATCTAGATTAAGTAACTGTGTCCCATCAAAATACTGCTGCCGAACCAGGCACACAATTTGCAAAAGGCCCAGCATACAATGAAAACGCAAAGACTCTCATTCAAAAGCAGATTATAGATTTTTAATAGATTATAGATTTTTTAAATTATAGATTTTTAATTATAATTATATAATATATATAAAATATAATATATAATATATGAGTATATTATAATCTATAATAATTACAGATTTTTTTCCAAGACAGTGACTGCAGAGCATCAAGCCACGTTTGCGGGTGGGTAGGTTATAAGCCTGGGTCCCCGAGTAGCTGCACAGGTACAGAACCCAGTCTTGGTCCTCGCCTCTCCATCACCCCAGCAGTTAACGTAGCGCCTGCCATGTCAACTTTAAGAAGTATCGGTCGACTGACTGAATGAGAGGATGGGGTGGGTGATGATTAAATCCCATAAAATCCTGCGCTATTGTTCTAACACCATCCATTGCTGGCTACTGACGCAAATTGCGCCTTCCGATTTTATCACCTGTAACAGTGTCACTGTGTCAACCTATCCAGGGAGCCCAGCACCGTTAATGTCGAGTATTAATAACCCCCCCTCCTTTCCCCACGGGGAGGGGGGTGGAAATGAAGCTTCAGAGTCCAGACAATCAGGGTGCGGTACGTGGAATGTCTACTCCTAAAATGTCACCAAGGCAAGGCGCACACACTGCTACCTGGAACATAAAACCAACGCTATCTGCGCACCTGCAGAGGAGAATGCAGAATGCTGAGGAGGGTGGCCCTTGCTACAAGCTTGGAAACGGTCACCCGGCTCTAATTCTGTTCTACAGGGCGCCCTACAGATGGGAGATAGCAGCACGATTACACATACTAGCTCCGCCTACTAGCAGGGTCTTAGAAGAGTGAAGACCTGGGTCAGCGGGGACTGAATTATTTTTACTCAGTGTAATGGCTCTTCGCAAAGTCTAAACGGCAAAATTAGCAGCCCGACACGTGTACTTCGGAAAGGAGAGCGTGGATAGCAGATAGAAACTGAGCATATATTTTTTAATAAAAATATATTTATATTATTTTTATATATATTTTATATATTTATAAATATATTTTATTTTAAAATATTTTATTTGAATAAATACTTAATATTTATTAAATATTTAATAAATATTTTATTATATTTTATTTTAAATAAATATTTTAAAATAAAATATATTTATTATATTTATATATTTTATTATATTTATATATTTTTATAATTATTATATTTTTATTATATTATATTTTAAAATAAAAATATATTTTTAAAATCAATGCTACAGATGACAATACAGATGAAAAATATATAGTTTTGTCAAAGAGGCAACAAGGCGAATGCCTACCTCTACCTCCTTTAAAAATTAGGGCATTGCCAGTAAACCTTTCATGACGTTAGAAGTTGAAACGTTTTAGGACTCAAATTTATTGCCAACGGCACACTTAATAATGTTAGCAGGCCAGTGGATTTCATGAATGTGAAGCATCTGGTTCAATCCAGAGAAACCACCACTCACAGTGCTCACTCGGTAGCGGTATATTCTAATAGAACTTTCCACGATAACAGAAGCGTTCCGTATCTTTCTTGTCCAATACGATGACCACCAACCACATGTATCTACCGAGCATTTAAAATGGGGCTCACTGAGACATGAATTTTTAATGTTACTGAATTTAATCATTTTAAATGTAAGCAGCCCCAGGTGGCTAGCAGCGACTGTATTAGGGAGAGCAGCTCTAGAGAAACGCTGGCCCACACAAAAACCCAACGGAAGATACAGGCAGACCAGTCAGATATTAGTTAGTAAAGAACACAGAAATACTCTCAAACACAATTTAGCTGCGTTTTATAAAGGCCACTGAAATAGCCTTGGGCAAGCGTGGTGAAGTTGCAGTCCCCACTCTGAGGTGTATAGTCTATAAACAAGCGCCTGGCAGCCGCCAATGGAAATGTCCAGACACGGGGGGAGTGAAGGCAGAGCTGGAGCAAACGGGGAAAATACAAGTCAAGTAAATACAGAAATAAGACAGGGTCTTATATTTATTTTTCCTCAAGAAGACACCCTAGCAGGGCTTATGTTCAGGGGATGTGTTATTTTTTTTAAGTACGGTGCAACCATCTACATTTATTCAAATAGAGTGAAGTCATCTTCTTCTGCAACATCATCATCACTCTCCAAACCCCGAATTTCACCCTGAATGTCTTGAGACTCTATTTCCTTTAGAACCACTGGCCCTGATCTCTCATGTGGAGCACTAGAGCTCTCACGGGGCAGATGAGAAGGGCTGCTCGTGTTCTTTCCCACTCCTCGACGACATGCATGGGTTGTACAGATGCGCGCAGCCACGCCCATCGCTAGGGCTTATTTTCATAGCCACGCCCATCACTAGGGCTTATTTTCATAGCCACACCCATCGCCAGGACTTATTTTAATAGCCACCCCCATCACCAGGCCTTATTTTCATAGCCACGCCCATCACTAGGGCTTATTTTCATAGCCACGCCCATCACTAGGGCTTATTTTCATAGCCACGCCCAGCACTAGGGCTTATTTTCATAGCCACGCCCAGCACTAGGGCTTATTTTCGGGGTAGGGCTTCTATTGCGCAAATGCTTAGACATCCTGCTGGGGCTTATTTTATGGGTAGGGTTTATTTTGGGGGAAACATGGTAGAAAAGCTCATGGTGACACTGGAATGTCCCAAAGACTCAGAAAGTCAGGTGTCCCAACAGGTTCCCCTCTTTCACAAGTGAGTACTGGTAAATGTCACCAGAGAGCTTTAGCATAAGCAGGAAGCTGGTTTAATGACAACAGCTGCATCAACCATGAGCCACTGGAAGTCCTGCTATGGTCTTCTTCTGGTCTTCAGATATCAAACCCTAAAATCCAGTGCTTGAAAATGGAAACCATTTTTGGCTACTAAATGTTTTCTTTGCTTCCTTTAACTGGAGGAAAGAGGTCATGGAAAGAAACTGAGGAGGCAGAAGAACAGAGAGGCAGGAAATCCAAAGAGGAAGACCAGAAACAAGAAAGAGAAATAAAAAATAAATCTGTGAGAGGAAACGAAATGCTTCTATGGAGATGGGATATTCCCAGGGAGAAAACGATGAAAAATCAGAGGGGAGAGAATGTGTCCACAAGGATCTTTGCCAACTTAAATACAAAACCACAGTTTGCACGCATGCCTCCTGGGAACTGAAAACGCTGTAACATAAGAATAAACACCTGCTAATAAAATAATCAATAAGGAGGAGAAGGACAGAGGGGGGTCAGGGAAGTGATACAACAAGCCAAGGCCAAAAAATAAAAAATAGAGACAAGAATTTAAAGCTGACCTAGAAATTTAACAGCAGTGAGTTACTTAACCCAGAAAAAAAAAAAAATGAAAGTGCTAGGCCAACATACTAGCACAATCATCTATGAAAAAACTAAAGGCATTGCTAACACAGGTACTGGTGACTGGGAGGCATCTCTTAGGATCCATTTCTCCCTAGCGCTGTAGCTGAAAATTAAAAGTGAACAACAACTCGAATATGATAAAAAGCTATGCTTTGAAATACTGTCCCTTCCCCTAGCAGTAGGTCAAAACAGAATAGGCTTTCTGGGGTTGGGAAATAGATTCTGTTTTGTAAAAGCACCATGGAAGAAGGTGTTTATTGAAAGTCCCAGCTTTAGCACTACTGCTTTGCACTTTGAGATTAGTGATTTTTTAAATCACTTCCTAAGGGTTTACCGTTACTGTGTGTTCAACAATGTCTGCTGAGATATGATCACGCCCACCCAGTGACACACTCATCCCTCAGGTCCAGATACAGAGCTCTCTAGCAAAATTATTTATTTATTTATTTTTCATTTTCTAAAAAGGATTCCCACGAAAATACTGCCATTTCCTTTGCTTTATCACAATCACATTTTGTACAAGTTGGTTTGGGTCGGAGTTGTGAATCTAGGAAGAAATGTGCACTTAAAGTCCCCAAGCATTTTTAGTTGCTGGCATACCACCCAGGATGACTACCATGGCGTGGTTCAACGCTAACACTCCTAGCTGTGGAAATGAAGACAGGCTTGGTTTCATGCCTTGTGGCACCAGAATTCAACGCAATGCGACATGTCTCAGTTCGCGATCATATGAAACACTGAAAGAAGAAATTTACAAGGGAGTATTGGACAGAACTGAAAAAGGACGCTTGGCTAACCAGTGCCAGAGAGTTGGCTGAACTTCCTGATTCTCCCAATCTTCTTCAATGAGTACCACCTGTAACCAATTCCCATTTTTCCATTCAATAACTAACTGTTAACTTCCCAGATGAGTTAGCAAGGGGAAAGTACCAGTGTAATGAAGTACAGATATAACCAAGTTAAGATTTACTTCCTGAGTTTTAAATAAGACTTTATTCACTATTTCAGCTCCTTTTTTTTGGGGGGGGGTGTTCCAAAATTTATTTCTCAGCATTCTCATCCCATGAGATGTACCTTGAATAAAGTCTTTCACAGATAAGGTAGAAAACTCCTGAATACTGAATTCTCTTCCTGGATATTTATCATAGCATGAACATATTGAAGGTTCTTAGAAATTCTGCAGTAGAGAAATTTGATTTTTTATCTAAGCATTGTGCAAAGTGTTTTGAGCCTTAGAATCTTCTTTCCTTTGTTCTCTGTAAATCACCTATTATCGTCTCGATTCTAGAACCCCGTAAAATATACTTCTATATTCTAGAACCCCATAAAATACTGAGGGATCCCCTCAGTAATTATGCCATAAGACTCTTAACAGATAGTAGGTTCATAAAAAAAATATAGTAGAAGAGATCAAATGTTCCCCAGAATTAGCTTTTTCACGGGCAGAAAAAAGAAACAAGAAAAGAACTAGCATTTATGGCCACCTACTGGGTAGTAGCATTCCATTAGGATCCTTACATTCTCAGGAAGTCATCGCAATTCTCTGGGATGTATTGTTACTCTTTTTCATGCAGAAGAGAAAACAAAGTGCAAGGATGTCGCACAACCCACTCAGGGTCACCCAGTCAAGAGGTTCCAGGTCCGGCATTTAAAAGGCCTGTTCTCCTTCCCCTGTGTCACCCCAGTGTAACCTTTCCATGCTGCGCAGATTTCTGTAAAGCTAAACCATTTTGAAGTATTTGTCCTGTGTGACATCACAGTATTTTTAATGGTTTCCTTCTGTTTCCAATTGTCTGCTTAACATAATGAAATCAAACCATTAAAATGGAAATTCAACTTGTTCTGTGGCCTTGCCTCTGTGAGAATAAACCAAAGTAAATCAACATGAGATTTTTTGGAGGGCACACCATTTTTTTTTTTCAAAGAATAGGGTCTTTTCTGCCAAGACAGAAAGACTTACAGAAATGAGACTACATAGCTACAGAACCTCAAATATCAGGTTGTAATACAGAATTCTGCAGGTTATAAGCAATAAGAAACAGGCTTCTTTAGGTTTAAGAAAAGCCAAGAATCCTAGAAGAAGATGTTGGGGAAATCCTATCAGACACTGGTCTAGGCAAAGAATTTTTGAGGAAGACCCTCCCCAAGGCAATCACCGCAGCATCAAAAATAAACAAATGGGATCTGATCAAATTAAAAACTTTCTGCGCAGCCAAGGAAACTATAATCAGAGAAAATAGACAACCCACAGAACAGGAGAAAATATTTGTTCTCTACACTTCTGATAGAGGTCTAATAACAAGAATTTATCTAGAACTCAAAAGAATTAACAAGAAAAAAATCAAACAACCCCATCAAGAGATGGACAACGGAAATGAATAGAAACTTCTCCAAAGAAGACAGAATAATGGCCTGCAAACATATTAAAAAAATGCTAAACATCTCTAATGATCAGAGAAATGCAAATCAAAACCACAACGAGATGCCACCTAACCCCAGTGAGAATGGCCTGTATCAAGAAATCCCCAAACAACAAATGCTGGTGTGGATGTGGAGAGAGAGGAACACTCTTACACTGCTGGTGGGACTGCAAACTAGTACAACTTTTGTGGAAAAGAATTTGGAGATACCTCAAACAGCTAGAAATACCATTCCACTCAGCAATAGCACTGTTGGGCATCTACCCCAAAGACATAGACATTCTACTATAAAGACATCTGCACCCGGATGTTTATGGCAGCACAGTTCACTATTGCACGGTCCTGGAAACAACCCAAGTGTCTGTCAATTCACAAGTGGACAATCAAAATTTGGTATATGTTCACAATGGAATATTACTCAATTCTAAGAAACGACAGCGAGCTAGCACTGCTTATAGTATCCTGGATTAAGTTGAAGCCCGTTATCCAAAGTGAGGTAACACAAGATCAGGAAAACGGGCTCCACGTGTGCTCGCCATCAAATTGGTCCTGACTGATTCACACTATGGTGCTCAAAGGGTGGCAAGTGCTCACCAGGGATCCGGGGGGGGGGTTGGACGGGTAGACCCACATCTTAGGGGTGTGGCGAGCATTGAGGAGGGGAAGGGCATACCTCTAACCCTTGCTAGGGAGAGGCAGAGATATAAAATGTAACCAAAATGTCAAAAAAAAACCCAAACTTTTATTGGGTGTTGGGCAGACGGAAGGGGGGCGGAGGGGAGGGGTGTATACTTACATAATGGGTGTGATGTGCCCCACCTGGAGGATGGCCACGCTTGAAGCTCTGACATGGCAATGGGCAGGGAGTGGTGGCAGGGGCAATATATGTAACCTTAACAATATTTGTACCCCCATAATATGATGAAATAAAAAGTAAAAAAAAAAAAAGAGGCCAGGCGCGGTGGCTCACGCCTGTAATCCTAGCACTCTGGGAGGCCGAGTCGGGTGGATTACTCAAGGTCAGGAGTTTGAAACCAGCCTGAGCAAGAGCGAGACCCCGACTCTACTATAAATAGAAAGAAATTATTGGCCAACTAATATATATAGAAAAAAAATTAGCCGGGCACGGTGGTGCATGCCTGTAGTCCCAGCTACTAGGGAGGCTGAGGCAGGAGGATCGCTTGAGCCCAGGAGTTGGAGGTTGCTGTGAGCTAGGCTGACGCCACGGCACTCACCCTAGCCTGGGCAACAAAGTGAGACTCTGTCTCAAAAAAAAAAAAAAAAAAAGAAAAGAAAAAAAGACAGCCAAGGGCAAGACAACATCTAAGCCTTTGGCCCAATGGCCCAAGCCAGAGCCAGGGTCTAGAACACTAAGGGAAACCCAGGCGATCTGTCTGAACTGGTTTCCTTTGTTTTCCACGATGCATGAAAGGAAACAGGTACCAATAACAACTCTCCAGTGTCTCTGTCTCCCCATACATAGGATCAAGTAGATTCAAGATGGAATCCCAGCCACAATTCTAAATTCTCTGAGGAATTAGGACTATATTACACAAACGTGGCTCATGGAAACCCACACAACTGTAAAACCATACGGATTGGGAGAAGGGGCCTCTAAATAGGATAGTGGGAGGTGCCGTCTAGACAGCCCAAACAATTTATGCAAAGACTTCACAAAAACCACACAAGCCCTTCAACAGAAAATGTACAAGATAACACCGAAGTGATTTTTTTAATTAGGAAGAGAAAGAGGGGGGAAAAAAAGTGAGCCAGGTTTTAAATGAAAAGTAGAAAAATAAACCATGCCTTTGCAACAAAAATAACCCAACTTGTGCTTATGTTGGAGTTATAAAAAGGAGAGAAGGAAAAACTTTTCACACCTGCAACAGAATCATTAAAATATGACAGGATGGCTTGGGTTTGTCAGAATTAAGGGCCACCTGCTGTTTCACACTTCACCCCATTCCAATCCCAGTCCTTGAAAGAAATGAAAAGAAAGCTGAAGGAATTTGCACTGAGACAAAATCAAGCAGAGACTGGATCTGTCAAAGACTATTTTTTCTAGTCTGCAAAAAAATATCCTGAAGTACTTTTTCTAACAGCTTCATTTTTTTATGATTTAACTCTTTTTTTGTCTTATACATGCAGAATGATGCACATTTTATATTTTAATTCCCTCTGTTAGAAAAAAACAAGGCATATGTTGCAAAAATGTAGGGAGGTCTTCATTTCTAATTTGATATTGATGCTCTTCCTCCCCCCCCAAAAAAATAATGAGCATTTATCTTTCAGAACCTAAATAAAACACCATAGCCATATTTTGAAATCTGAATCTGCATGGGGAAGGACCAAACAGAATGTTTACAATCTCTATTTAAATCATTAGATTACAAGATTAAACAATCAACCACCCTAACAATATTTCATGTATTTGGCATTCATGAAATTTAAAATATTCTAAGTATTTTAAATAAACCACAAGCATCTCATTTTATTTGATAATCTGATTTGCGCAAATTTATGGTATACAAGTATAGTTTTGTTACATGGGTAGACTGCATGGTGGCCAGGACTTTTAGGGTATCCATCCCCTGAATAATGTACATTGTCCACCTGGACACATTTTTTAGCTCCCATTTAAAAGGGAGAGAGAACAACGTGGTATTTGTGTTTGCATGTCTGAGTTGTTTCACTTCAGATAATAGCCTCCAGTTCCGTCCATGTTGCTGCAAAACACATGATTTCATTCTTTTTTTTTGTGGCTGAATAGCATTTCACTGTGTATATACACCACATTTTCTTTACCCAGTCATTGACGGACACTTAGGTTGATTCCACATCTTTGCTATCGTGAATAGTGCTGCAATAAACACACATGTGCAGGTGTCCTTCTGATACATTGATTTCTTTTTCCCTTTGAGTAGATGCCCACTCTTAGGATTGCTGGACCAAAAGGAAGGTCTACATTTAGCTCTATAAGAAGTCTCCATACTGTTTCACATAGAGGTTGTATTAGCTTACATTCCCACCAACAGCGTACCAGAGTTCTCTTTTCTGTGCATCCTTGCCAATACCTGTTGCTTTTTGTCATTTTAATTATAGCCATTCTGACTGCAGTAAGACGGTGCCTTGTTATGGTTTTTATTTTCAGTTATCTGATGATGATTTTGGTGGTTTTATTTGCATTGCCCTGATGATTAGTGATATTGAACATCTTTTCATATGCTTGTTAGCCATTTTTCTATCTTCTTTCTGTTTGTGTCTTTTGCCCATTTTTTGATGGGATTTTTTTTTTTCTTGCTGATTTGAGTTCTTCACAGATTCTGGAAATTAGTCCTTTGTCAGATATATAGTTTGCAAATATTTTCTCCCATTCTGTAGGTTGCCTGTTGACTCTGCTAATTATTTCATTTGCTATGCAGAAGCTTCTTAATTCAATTAAGTCCCATGTATTTATTTTTGTTGCTGTTGTATTTAACTTTGGAGTCTTAGTTATAAATCCTTTGCCTAGGCCTATATCTAGAAAAGTTTTTCCTATGATTTCTTATAGAGTTTTCATGGTTTTATGCCTTACTTGTAAGTCTTTAATGCATCTTTAATTAATTATTGTATATGGCAAGAGATATGGGTCCTGTTTCATTCTTCTGCAATTTTCCCGGAACCATTTACTGAATAGGGCATGCTTTCCTCAGTGTATGCTTTTATTTGCTTTGCCAAAGACCAGTTGGTCAGAGCTGTATGTTTTTATTTCTGGGTTCTTTATTCTGTTCCATTGGCCCATGTCTCCACTTTTATACCAGTTTCACGCTGTTTGGTTACTAAGGCCTTGTAGTATAATTTGAAGTCAGGTCATGTGATGTCAATGGATTTGTTCATTTTACTCAAGATTGCTTCGGCTCTTTGGGCTGTTTTTTTGTCCCAAATGAAGCTTAGGACTATTTTTTTTTCCTAGATCTGTGAAGACATTGGTATTTTGATGGGAATTATACTGAATCTGTAAATTGCTTTTGGGAGATTGGACATTTTAACTATGTTGATTCTACCAATCTATAAGCATGAGATGTTTTTCCATTTGTTTGTGTCATCTATGATTTCTTTAATCAGTGTTTTATAGTTCTCCTTATAGAGATCTTTCATCTCCTTGGTAGTATTTTATTTTCTTAATAACTATTTTACATGGTATTGAGTCCTTGATTTGACTCTCAGCTTGACTATTACTCGTATATAGAAATGCTACTGATTTTTGTATAATGATTTTGTAACCTAAGACTTTACTTAATTTATTAATTCCAGGAGACTCTTGGTGGAGTCATTTACAGTGTCACCTCTTACATTTCTGATTGAGGTTATTTGAGGTGTCTTCTATTTCCGGTTAATCTAGCTAGTGGTCTATTGATTTTGTTTATCTTTTCAAAGAATCAACTTTTTGTTTCATTGATCCTTTGTAATTTTTTTTTTCATTTTATTTAGTTCTGCTCTGAGTTTTGTTATTGCTTTTCTTCTGCTAGATTTGGGTTTGGTTTTATCTTCTTTTTCTAGTTTCTTGAGGGCTGTCATCAGGTCTTTTTGATGTAAGCTTTTAAGGGTATGGATTTTCCCCTTAGTACTCCCTTTACTATATCCCAAGATTTTGAAAGCTTGTGTCCCCTTTGTTGTTCAGTTTGAAGAATCTTCTGATTGCGAATTTAATTCCATCATTGACCCAAGGATCGTTCAGCAACAGGTTGTTTAATTTCCATGACTTTAGATGGATATGAGAGTTTCTCTTAGTATTGATTTCTAGTTTTATTCCACTGTGGTCTGGGAAGATATGTGATATGATTTTGATTTTTATAAATTTGTTGAGACTTGTTTTGTGACCTAACATATGGTCCATCTTGGAGAATGTTCCATGTGCTGGTGAAAAGAATGTACATTCTACAGTTGTTAGGTAGAATGTTCTGTAAATATCTGTTAGGTCCATGTGGTCTAAAGTCCAATTTAAGTCCAACATTTCTTTGTTGATTTTGTCTCAATGATCTGTCTAATGCTGTAAGTGGTGTGTATCTTCTATTTTTAAAATGGAGTTTAGAAAGAAAAATTAAAGACTATTTAAACTACCATAAGTTAAACTCCCATATGGATGATTCTATTTACCCAGCAGCTATGAGAAGTTACAAAATAAAGCACTCTATGAATACTACTATTTTTCTCTACAATGAGTCTACAAATTACAGATTATTATCCTCATTTTACAGATGGGAACACTGAGGTTCAGAAAGATGAAGGAACTTCCTAAGGACAAACAGGTATTAGGCTGAGATCCAAAGCCGAGTTGGATGTCAGAATCAGACCTGTTACCAGTGGCATTTATAGAACAGAGGAGCAGAGTTTAGGAAAGGGGTCATCAAAGTTTTTAAACAGGGGCCAGTCCACTGTCCCTCAGACCGTTGGAGAGTGCGCACTGTGGGCCCGGGATGAGTTGGCTGCTAAGCAGGACAGGCAGCGGCGGCAAAAACACCCGGCGGGCCGGATAAATGTCCTCGGTGGGTGGCATGTGGCCCTCGGGCCATAGTTTGAGGACACCTGGTTTAGGCTGTTAGTGAAAACATGTTTAACAAGCACAAAGCCTCTTAGTAATGATGCAAATGAAAACTCAAAGTCTGCAGAGTGATTTAGTCTCACATAGGTAAGTTGAAATGTTCCAAAGCATTTCTTCAGCATTTTTTTACTATATTTCCATAGCTCTTTGTAGTCCACAAAATATTCTTACATCACCTCTTTCTGAACATTATATCCTTCAATTTTTAATTGATATTTATTAATTTATTACATATCACACTCCAAAAGGAACTTAAGGTATAATCTACCCTTGAGACATGCCATGTCTCTTAATGCTCTTTTTCGCCTTCCATTGTACCCGGTTGCTGTTTATTTTCCCTCATATGCCTAAGGCTTAGCAATCTACACATACCTATAACCAGGGTCATCCAACTATGGCCCGCGGGCCACATGCCGGTGTTTTTGCCCATTTGTTTTTTTTTACTTCAAAATAAGATACGTGTATTGTGCATAGGAATTTGTTCGTAGTTTTTTGTTTTTTTTTTTAACTATAGTCCGGCCCTCCAACGATCTGAGGGACAGTGAACTGGCCCCCTGTTTAAAAAGTCTGAGGACCCTGCATATAACCCTCTTAGCAATCTACACCTACATATAACCCTGATGCTATGAAAAAAAAAATTCTGAAATCTGTGAGGGTACAGATAGATGGAGGCTCAAAATCCTCAGGGAAAGAGACATATTTTCCTAAGTTGGGCCCATCCAGGCTCACAAGGCGGCATGAACTGTTCTCATAATAAACCATCAGCCAGTGACGCAGGGTGTGCCAGTTCTGTGACAGCAGTGCCCATCAGCACCTCTAAATAGCAGAAAACATGGCAGCAGACTGTTCCATTCACATTTAGCTGCATCCAGTCACCAAGCGAAATCCTTAGTGTCTTCCTTTCTTTTCCTTTTTGTTTTTTTTATGAGACAGAGTTTACTCTGTTACCTGAGTTCGAGTGCTGGGGTATCAGCCTCGCTCACAGCAACCTCAAACTCCTGGGCTCAAGTGATCCTCCTGCCTCAGCCTCCCGAGTAGCTGGGACTACAGGCATGCGCCACCATGCCCAGCTAATTTTCTATATATATATATATATATTAGTTGGCCAATTAATTTCTTTCTATTTTTAGTAGAGACAGGGGGTCTCACTCTTGCTCAGGCTGGTTTCAAACTCCTGACCTCGAGCAATCCTCCTGCCTCGGCCTCCCAGAGTGCTAGGATGACAGGCGTGAGCCACCACGCCTGGCGTCTTCCTTTTTTTTTTTTTTTAAATTTGCTCAACAGAGTCATTAGATCCTCCTTTCGTTCTGTATAAATGTGAGCAGGGAATAAAAACTAGAAAATTTGAAGTCAAAAAAACCAAAATTTAATGGGGTGTTCCTCTCCTTTAAATAAAAAGAGGTCCTATCCATGACTGTTTTTCCCATTTCCTGGGGAAAAGAAAAACTGTGTGTAGTTCTTTATCTCGCACAGCTTCTCATATAAAATATCACCTTCATCACAACCAGGTTAACCATTCTAGAAAGACTGGGAGGAAGGAGGATTGTTCTGGAGGTGCTTTTGCTTGTTGTCACCAGACAGGTTTAATTGACACTGTCCCTCAATCAGAAGTCCCACAGACCCTTCAGGGAGGGAGGAACAATTACATTCAAGGCTCAAGCGCCGCGTGTCATGCCCACTCCTTTCAAAAGCCGACAGTATTCTAAGTTGTCCAAAAAGCTCCTTAAATGTTACTGACACCCCCTCCTACCCAAACACCCCTTCAAAACCAAGCCCAACTTTGTCTTGTCTCTATCTGGACCAATAACTTTTACACAGAAAAAAAACCCTTTCTTCCAGGACCAGACCCTGCTGCAAGTCTGCTGTGTTATTTTTTCTTTTTATTTATTTTTTTAATTTATTATTTTTTTATTTCAGCATATTATGGGGGTGCAAATGTTAAGGTTACGTATATTGCCATTGCCCCCCTCCCGCTTTTTAAATACATTTTAAAATTTTATGTTAGTTTTATATCTATTTTAAAAATACAAAGACAGTATACAAAGTCCCCATATACCTCACATTCACTTTCTACCATTATTCCATTATTTTTATTTATTTATTTATTTTTGAGACAGAGTCTCGCTCTGTTGCCCAGGCTAGAGTGAGTGCCGTGGCGTCAGCCTCGCTCACAGCAACCTCCAACTCCTGGGCTCAAGCGATCCTCCTGCCTCAGCCTCCCAGGTAGCTGGGACTACAGGCATGTTCCATCATGCCCGGCTAATCTTTTCTATATATATTAGTTGGCTAATTAGTTTCTTTCTATTTATAGTAGAGACAGGGTCTCGCTCTTGCTCAGGCTGTTTTCGAACTCCTGAGCAATCCACCCGCCTCGGCCTCCCAGAGAGCTAAGATTACTGGCTTGAGCCACCGCGCCCGCCCCCTACCATTATTAATATCTTTTGTGTATGGTATGGTTGTCGTGATTATTGAGCTAGCATTGACACATTATTAACTAAAGCCCCCACTTTATTCAGATCTCAGTTTTTAACCTAATATCCCCTTTCTAGTCCAGGATCCCATCCAAAATGCATTAACCTTGACATTCCATGTTTCTTAAGGCTCTTTTTGGTTTTGACAGTTTATCAGACTTTCCTTGTTTCTTACGACCTTGATAGTTTTGAGGAGAGTATCTTGTCCAAGTCTCTTTGTTAAGGTCTGTCTGGCTCATGATTAGACTGTGTTTGTGTTAATTTTTTTTTTTTTTGGAGGGACCACCGCAAAGATAAAAGCACCACTCTTAGCGCGCTGTATCAAGGATGCGTATCATCAACATGACTCATCACTTTGGATCTTCACCTAGGTCGTCTGGTCAGGCTGTGTTTGTCCAGTTTCTCACCCTAAAGTTGCTCTTTCCCCCTTTCCAAAATGCACTTTTTGGACAAAGACACCATGTATAACCCACGCTTAAGGGGCTCTATTTCCTGAGGGCAGAGAAATAGCTACAGAAATGATCTAGGGTTCTTCTGCACAGATTCGTCTATTCTCCCCCATAATAATATATTATTTAAATATAATATATATAATTATATAATATAAATATATTATAGTATATATAATACATATAGTATATATAACATATAATATATAATATTATTATATATTATTTATAATATATATTATAAATAATATATTATTTATTCAATAATTTATTTATATCCCTGTTTAATCAAAGATATTTATTTTATATTTTGGGTTAGAAGCCCATTTATTTCATGGTTCAAAGTGACCCATCTTTGGCTTTTGGGGGGGTCATTTGAGTTGGCTCCTGGGTTGCCAATTTAACTCTCCCCCATTATGGTGGATTTATTGTGTTTTTTTCTTTGTTTTTTGAGCAACTGTCTCACTTTTTGGCACTGCAAGTTGTTCCCAGCCCGCCACGGATATTTCCTGCCCCAGTGCTAGAATTTGCCATTTCTCTGAGGAGTTTGGTTCCTTTTATTGGAAAATGGCACTGGAAAGCAAGCGGTCAGCGTAAGGTGTACTTGCTGCTTACAGGGCACAATGGCTTCCACGTTCTCTCAGCTGACCGAGCGAGGAGACAGACGGCTGTGCCGACCCGGTATACACTCGTGTCTGTCAAAGGCTCTGTGTGTAATGGCCGGCGTCTACATTAAACTAATTGGCGTTGGATGGGTCCGTTGCTAATTCATCACTACATGGGTCATCCCAGCCTTCTCCCTTTGCTCATCCTACCCTCTAACAGTATGAAATCTGCCCTTCCATCATCTAACCACCCATTTATTTGATCATTCGATTCCAGCGCACATATACAGTGGTCTGAGAATTGTAAACAACCGGCAGCCCCAAGAAAAACAACTTGATCTACTGGATTATACAGCTTACATACAGTTCATCTTGCCTTTAATCTTACAGACTCCATTCATTTCCAAAGTTACTTGTCAACACTTTTTTCTTCCACTCCCTTTAGGGACACTGTTTCATACATCCGTAACACAGTGAGATTCTTGGGTGAGATTCTGCATTCCATCCTGGTACCCACTGACCTTCTAAATGATTTTTTTTTAAGTTTTCTTACATTAAGGTTCACTCTGTGAGCTATAAAATACCATAAAATACTCAGTTTTTAACCTGAGTATGCTGTGTGATGTTTAATTTGCAATTCCCTACCAATATACGATATTGAACATCATCTCATGTCTCTGTATCTTCCCTAGTGAGGTGTATATTCAGGTCTTTTGCTTACTTTTTAAATCAGCTTGTTTTCTTATTTTTGAGTTGTAAGAGTTCTTCCTATATTATGGTTACACGTCCTTTATCAGATTTGCGTTTTGTGTCCTCCCAGTCTGTAGCTTGTCTTTTTATGCTCTTTTTCACCATAAAATACCCAGGTTTTGATGAATACACAATGTCATATATCTACCATTATCGTATCATACACAATCATCTCACTGTGCTAATAAAAAAAAAAAAAAATCCCATGTGCTTCGTACGTGACCTCTTCCTGAACTTCTACAACACACTTATCTGTTAACCATCTCTATGGTTGTGTGATCACCAGAAAATCATACTACTGGAATCACACAATATGTGGCCCTTCCAGACTGGCTTCTTTCCTAAGCAATATGCATTTCACACTCATCCATGGTTTTGTGTACGGCCCATTCCTTTTCATTGCTGAACATAGTCCCATTGTACAGATTATGCACCACAGTTTGTTTGTTCATTCCCCTTGTGAAGGATGTCCCGGTGGCTTCCAGGTTTTGGGTAATTAGGAACAAACCCGTGATAAACAATTCTGGGTAGGTTTTTTTGTGAGGTCCTAAGTTTTCCCATCAGTTGGATAAATACCTAAGAACATGATTGCTGAGTTGTATGGCAAAAACTATGTTTAACTTTGTAAGAAACTACAAAACTATCTTCCAAAATGTATGTACCGTTTTCCATTCTCATGAACAACGTATGAGAGTTCTTGTTGCTCCTCGTGGTCTCTCTTAATAGTAAGTTAAGATGTTAGCTATTCTAATAGGTGTGTGGTGGTAACTTATTTTAATTTGCAATTCCCTACCAACATGCGATATTGAACATCATCTCATATCTCTGTGTCTTCCCTAGTGAGGTGTATATTCAGGTCTTTCGCTTACTTTTAAATTAGCTTATTTGTTTTCTTACTTTTGAGTTGTAAGACTTCTTCCTATATTACGGTTACACGTCCTTTATCAGATTTGCGTTTTGTGTCCTCCCACTCTGTAGCTTGTCTTTTTATTCTCCTAATGGTGTCTTTTGCAAGAGCTTCAGTTTTCAATCTTAATAAAGAACAGCGTATGAATTTCCTTTCACTCATTACACTTTTGGCTCTATTAACGAACACATCACCGAATCTAAATGGCATCTATTTTTTTTCTCTAAGTTTTCTTCTAGATTTTTATAGCTTTACACTTTTACATGTAGGTCTACTATTCATTTGAACTAATTTCCATGACCTATGCTATGTCTAGGCTCACATTTTTGCATTAGCAGGGGTCCTCAAACTTTTTAAACAGGGGGCCAGTTCACTGTTGCTCAGATCGTCGGAGGGCCGGACAATAGTTTTAAAAAAAAACAAAACAAAACTATGAACAAATTCCTATGCACACTGCACATATCTTATTTTGAAGTAAAAAAGCAAACGGGCAAAACTGTGGCCCACGGGCCGTAGTTTGAGGACGCCTGCCTTACAGGTTCAATTGTTCTACCTCCGTTTGTTGAAAGATGATCCTTTCTCCATTTAATTGGGTCTGTGCCCTTGCAAAAGGTTTATTTACAGAAGTTGTGTGGGTTGGCCAGTTGCTTTAAAAAAAAATGCTTAGCATTGGTAAAAAACTCCCCCAAAATGGTGAGGTTCCACTTTAAGCCCAAAGCAACTTGATAATGGTCAGTGCTACCACCATTGTGTATGCTGGTCAGGCCAAGAGTGCCACCCGATCCTAAAGGAGCTAGGATACACACAGAACACTCTGTCTCTCCTAAATAGTTTATAATCCCCGATTAATCCTCTGCCCGCCTAAGTGGGCCTCATTAGCTCTGGTAGCAAAGAGAAAAGGTGTTCCGATTGATAATGTTAAGATTGGGGAAGAGAAATCAGAACAGAAGAGCTGCAAAGAGAATGGAAAGTACCCCACCCATGAACTTTATAAATGCGTCATGTGATTTGATTTAATTTTTTAAACAAATCTGACCAAATCTTCATTCCCTCCCTGCATTCTACACTCCCTAAAATTACAAGGCATAAGATATTTAAATTCCAAAGGGGTCTTTCTATTCTAACTCCTTCTCATATGTGTTTCTTCTGAAAGCTGAGTGATTATTTTGTACTTCACCAGTTCAAAATAGGGTTGTATAGGGTTGAGGCACATTTTATTAAAATAAAAAAGCAAAAGAGACTGTGAATAAAGCCTGCTGGAAACATGCAAACCAAGACAGGGTCAAAGCAACCTTTCTGTCTTTCAGAGGGGTCTGTGTGGGATCAAATGGTATAGACTGTGGTTCATTTGCAATTTTCCTTCTGTATATTTACTCTTTTTATTATTATTATATTTTTTGAGACAGAGTCTCACTTTGTTGCACAGGCTAGAGTGAGTGCCGTGGCATCAGCCTCGCTCACAGCAACCTCAAACTCCTGGGCTCAAGCGATCCTCCTGCCTCAGCCTCCCTAGTAGCTGGGACTACAGGCATGCGCCACCATGCCCGGCTAAATTTTTCTATATATGTATCGCTAAATTTTTCTATATATGTATATTAGTTGTCCAATTAATTTCTTTCTATTTATAGTAGAGATGGGGTCTCACTCTTTCTCAGGCTGGTTTCGAACTCCTGACCTTGAGCGATCCTCCAGCCTCGGCCTCCCAGAGTGTGTCTATTCACTGTCGGTGGCCAGGGAACACAAATCAAAAGCCTCTCCCTGGAGTTGGCCTGTAAAATGTGCAACCCCGGAATGTGAAGTTGGAATCAGCACATTTTAAGCCTGTCAGCCAGTTGGCCTCACAAAATAAAAACAAGAGACGACATGCACAAAATGGCCACAGAAAATACAGAATTAAAAAGTGGTGGAGGCTGAAGTTCAGAAAAGAGGTGGTCCTACGAGGACCAAAGTAGGTGAGCACCTTTTAACATCGGGTCAAAGAGAAACTCTTGGATTAGCCCATTGCTGGCACCCTTAGAAGAGTTTCCTGCGAATCATTGCAGGGTACAATAGTGAATATAGAATATGTGATCGTATCTCTATGGTAATCAGGTTTCAGTCTAGAAGGTGCGTGGTCGCTTGCAAAAATGGCATTCTGCTTATTCACCAGCCCTCCCTATTACACCCGCCCTGCTTGTGCACAGAGCCAGGACAACTTAGCAACAGGCGGCAAATAAATTTCCATAAACAGATTTATTGTCCTATTTCAGTACAAATCACAGCCTATTAAGAATAATGCACTCCAGTTCAGGTTCTGACAGTCAAAAATGCTGATTTAAGAGGAGAATTGTGTTCCTAATTTAATTCATTCATTTGCATCTCTGTCCTCCAAGGATGACAGAATTCAGGCTTACTGATCACAGCCGGGAAGCATTTTGTGGCCCAGATCGTGCTTCTAAAAAAAAAAAAAAAAAAAATCACAGCTCTACTTATTTATCCAGGGATGTTTGTATATTACGGTTCTAGGCTGAATGCTTATTAGATGAGAATAATGAAAAGAAAGGTTGTTCAAGGTGACCTGCAAAATGATCCCATCTATTTTCAAAATGATGCCTCTGTATTATATAGAGCATCTTAGAATCCAAGCACATCTTCCGTAACTGATGATGTTACCTGGGGCATTTATACATTTTGTCAGCACTGTTTTCTGATTTCTGCACAGCATAACCGACCGAACGTCAGATTGTAACAGGCGTCTATGAACTAAAAGATCCTGACAATTCCTTTTTAAATCATTATTACATTTTAAAGGCAAACAGGATCCAGTTCCTTCAAACTCAGATATTTCCACCTTATTTCCTGGATTTCTCTTCCTTTACCTCCCTGTTTTACTTGGGAAAACAAACATTACATTGTAGATGCTAGCATTTTTCTATCACATACTATGATATTTTTGTTTTTGTTTTCCTAAATCAAAGAGTCTGTATTGTTTTTTTAGAGTGAGATACAACGATGAGTTAAAATTGAATTCAATGTGTGTCTGTTTTCTTCTGGTTGGTTCCTTTCACTCTGAGCCTTGCCTCAAACATGAAACCCATAATGAGCAATACAAGGTTTGGGCACAGATTTTTCCAAAGTTTCATAGGAGTTAAGGTGTGCCTTCATTTTTATCCTACAGATTTGGACAGCAACTACTTTTATAAAGAAATCAATTCAGCAACTTCCAAAAAATCTTTAAATTATATCATGGCATATATAACATTATGATGAAAACCACTGCATCTAATTTTATTAAAGACAGACATGCATGATTTTTGTTTCAAGTTAAATCTTGAGCAGGGATACAAACTTCTCAGGAAACAAATAATAAGAAGCCACGTTGTGTTCTTAAGAATGCAGAATTTCAGCCGGGCGCGGTGGCTCACGCCTGTAATCCTAGCTCTCTGGGAGGCTGAGGCGGGCGGATTGCTCAAGGTCAGGAGTTCAAAACCAGCCTGAGCAAGAGCGAGACCCCGTCTCTACTATAAATAGAAAGAAACTAATTGGCCAACTGATATATATATAAAAAATTAGCCGGGCATGGTGGCGCATGCCTGTAGTCCCAGCTACTCGGGAGGCTGAGACAGAAGGATCGCTCGAGCCCAGGAGTTTGAGGTTGCTGTGAGCTAGGCTGACGCCACGGCACTCACTCTAGCCTGGGCAACAAAGCGAGACTCTGTCTCAAAAAAAAAAAAAAAAAAAAAAAAAAAGAATGCAGAATTTCAAAATGAGACATTTCTGGGTTACCTCTCGCAAAGCAATTTTTTTTCAGCGGCAGGGCACCCCAGTAGATGTTAAAAATAGATTATACTTCTATTCATCAAAAAGAAGGACACTAATGTGAGCACGGTAGCTTTCTGCATTTCAGTAAAAAAATCAGGAATGACCTGCAGCCCAGTGAATAAAGTCGATTCACTTACAGAATGCCAGCATTTCTCTCCTTGCCTAGCTTTTGAAAGCTAGCCTGAAACAGCCCCTGCCTACAAAATTGCAGAGGAATTACTCTCAATTACAGGCTGCTGTCTGTTAAAAAGCAGAGCCGGTGATCAGTCTGACCTTTTTCGTCTGACAAGTCAAAGAAATGAAAGGGGGAAAAAAAAATCTGACAGGTGTTCAATTTAGAATCTGGGGGTGGGGGAAAGAAGGAAAAAGAAAAGAAAAGCTTGTATTATCTAACTAGATCTCAGGTTTTTTTTTTTTTTGTATTATTCATCTTATTTTTAAAATTTCTTTTCAGTGAATAAAGTGCATGTGGCAGTCTAATTTTGCTTAAAGTCACTCATTTAATGTTTTAATTTGAGTATCATTTACTAAGATCTTCCCACAATCAACCATTAAGGCTTTTAGTTTCATACTTTGGGGGTGATTTTGCCGAATGCTACAACTCTGCTCCTCCCTTTTTCCTTCCCTCTCTCCTTCTTAGGAGCAGGTTGCAAACAACTACAGAAAAAAATGACCTTTCTGGATTCCTGCAGTTGATACATTTATCCTAAGACACGGCTTGTACCCACCAACCTCGACACTCTCCCTATTCATATAGTCACCACTGAATCGACTAGGTTTTGTTGAGATTAGTATCAACTGTTTTAGAAATGACATGAATAGTTTTCCGGCTCTCTGACATTTACCCACGGTTTTTCCATTTCAAAAGAAGAACTATTTGCTAAGGACTAAAAAAAAAAGTTGTTCAAATGAAAGTTAAACTCTAAACCACTCTGTAGTCTTGGGAGTTGCTTGGTTAAGGTTTTGATAACCCAGCACTTGCTCAGCAAAACTGCTAATTAGAGGTGGAAGAAACCTTGTATGCATTGGGCCACTGTCACTCGAAACTTCCAGGGAGAGAAAGGACCAATAGATGTGCTCTTCCCCGGGGAGTGCACGTGACCCGCATTTGGGCCAGTGAATGATGGTGGCTCCCACTCAGCTTTGAAATAAATATGTTTCTTTTAAGTCCACTACTCTTCAGTGTGTGTGTGTGGGGGGGACTATTTAGAACTAATGATTCTAAAACAGTCTACAGAAGCCACCCAGTTAAAATTCCACAATTCTAAACAGACCTGCGAGCCACACTTGGAGATTTGGACTCTGATTGACTGATGACATCACAGAACCGAAAATAACGCCCCACATTCTCGCCTTGCTCTGCTATTTTTGTTTCCTTTGGAGCACAGTCAGAGAGATGCTTTTCGGAGATGGGTGAGACGGTTTGCCCAGAAGTGACACACAGAAGAAGTGGCTCACGGCCAGAGAGCGGGATTAGGCCGGAAAGAAAGAAAATCTGAAGGCAAAAACTAGATGGAAAAGGGTCAAAGGTGATGTACGTACAACTCTAAAAGCAGGCAAAAGACAGCTGTCACGAAAACACTGAGGGAGATTGTCAAGTTTTGTCTGTTTGCTATGGTTAGAAGGCCCTTGGAAGGTAAGAAAATGTCGTTGGGAATCTGCTTACTTTCCAGGTAGATAGGGTCTTCCTGATGCTTCTTGCCAGTTTAAGTGAGGTTATAGCCTAAAAGAAAAAAAAAAATCCTTTCCTATGAAGAGTCAGCCAGGAATGAACTAGAAAACAGCCCAGAGGTGAACACTATGGAGTTTTGATACCAGTGCCAGCAAGCCAAAGGAATAATAGTTATGAACAGAATTTAAGCCTAGACAAATAATGCTTAAATAACCTGTTTTATTAAAAGTTGCAGGAAAAGGGACATATAAGACATAAAAAACACCTAAATTTTCCACCTTAATAATAATCTGGTCATTGGCCTGGTACTTAGAGAGGGTCAGATTGCCATCAATGAGCCTCCCCAATCTCTCCAACTAGAAAGAGAAAAGATGGTATTTCAGGTCTTCGGATAGGAAATGAATACACTATATAAACATAACGACAATTTGTTTGGCTCACATGCAAAAACATATTATAAAGCGTTAGTGATTAAAACAGTATTATACTTGGCACAAGACTTCCCCAAGAAAAATAGACCCCAACATATAGAAAAGTATTTTTTTAATGACATTTCAAATCCATGGGGGCAAGATAAATTAATCAATAAATGATATTTGGGAAAATGAGGACATTGGAAAGAATAAACTTGAACCCTACCTCACATCTTATCCTAACTAAATTCAAGACAGATTAACTATTTAAAAAATTAAAAATGGCCAGGCACGCAGTGGCTCATGCCTGTAATACTAGCACTCTGGGAGGCCAAGGCAGGAGGATTACTCAAGATCAGGAGTTCAAAACCAGCCTGAGCGAGACCCCGTATCTACTAATAATAGAAAGAAATTAATTGGCCAACTGAAAAAATATATATAGAAAAAATTAGCCAGGCACGGTGGCCTGTGCCTGTAGTCCCAGCTACTCGGGAGGCTGAGGCAGAAGTATCACTTGAGCCCAGGAGTTGGAGGTTGCTGTGAGCTAGGCTGACGCCACGGCACTCACTCTAGCCTAGGGCAACAGGACAAGACTCTGTCTCAAATAAATAAATAAATAAAGTAAAATAATTAAAAATGTTTTACTTAAAACATAAAACACTAAAGACAGCAGATTCTAATAAAAGATACTAAAAAATAACTTTAAAACATTTTTTTTCCAGTGGGAGAGACCTAAAAATGAAAAGACTAACAAATCCAATCGCATATAAAAGAATAAACAAAAGTTCAGTATAACCTAAAACAAAGAAACAAACACACACAAAAAAAACCTACTGCACATAAAGATAAAAAACAAAACAAAACAAAACAAAAAACAGACAGGCAAAAGCTGAATGACCTTTAAAAGACAGGTATGTAGTGAACCTAGTGTTACTGCCAGCCCTAAAGCAAGCAGACACGTGGAATATCAGTCTGGCCCTCAGCAGAGATGCTAGAACACGAGAGCGTGCAGGTGCCTTTCTCAAAGGCTAGCAGAGAGCACACCTCCCTGCCTCCCAAATGGGGGTGGAGGAGTTGCCACTCTGCAAGGCCACCTCCTGCTCTGTGGGTGGACACCTGTCCAGGTGTGAGCACACGATCCGTGAACATTCCAATGCACAGGTTGACTTGAGCCACCACACCTCTATAGGGCATTTGGAAGTAGAAAAGAAAGGGACAACATAGGGCTATGAGCACAACTGAGTCACATTCTTCTTTTCTGACCTATGCAGGAAAACCCCCAGGGCAGTGGGTCTGTACACAAAGAGAAGGAGAAGCAAGAAAACGTGTAAAAGAGAGACAGACAGACTGACCCAGAGTAGCTACCTGAATTTTTGATGGCATTCCAGACTTTTCTCCAGCTACTCGTGGAGCTCAGCTATTGGATCTCTTAGAGATAACCCCAGTGACGTAATAATACCCTCAGCAGAGAGGCCAAGGGTGGCTTGTGGGGACTTGGGACAGGCAATCATTTTAGAGCAGTTTGCTTACTGTATCACAACCCTAGACCTGCCATTAGGATGCCTATACCTTTTCTGATTAAATTAAGTTGGGTGATTTTTTTTTTTTCCTTATCGATTGTACTCGATTGAGAACATTTAGGAGAGCTGTCTGCAGAGAAGATGCAGAATACTTTCAGAAAAAAAAAAAAAAAGGCAACAAAAGGAGCAGTCAAAATAAGAAAGCCCAGCGTGTTCCATCCACCTCCACACACAAGGGCAAAAAGGAAGGCATTCTGGGGATAAAAAGAAAGACCAGAGTAATTCTGAGCAATTTGAAAATGAATATAGAATAGGAAGTGCTTTGGCTCAATTTTTAATTTTTTAAATCGTTAATCTGTCTTGAATTTACTTAGGATAAGATGTGAGGTAGGGTTCAAGTTTATTCTTTCCAATGTCCTCAGTTTCCCAAATATCATTTATTCATTAATTTATCTTTCCCCCATGGATTTGAAATGGCATTAAAAATACTTTTCTATATGTTGGGGTCTATTTTGCTGGGGGGAGTCTTGTGCCAAGTATAATACTATTTTAATCACTAAAGCTTTATAATATGTTTTTGCATGTGAGCCAAACAAATTGTCGTTATGTTTATGCAGTGTATTCATTTCCTATCCGAAGACCTGAAATACCATCTTTTCTCTTTCTAGTTGGAGAGATTTGGGGATGGCTCATTGGTGACAACCTGGCCCAACGTCATGGCATTATTTCTTCAAATAATCACATCCTTCTACTCAGGAGCAGACAATTTTCTGCATCCTCCTACAGGCTCGTTCTGGGAGACCTTAACCCTAGGTGGCCTTGGTCCCAATCGGAAGGGCCTGGTGGAAAATGGCAATCTAGCTTGAGAACACGTCTGCTTGGCATTGGTGCCTAGACCCAATTCACTCTCCTTGCTGTTCTAAGGGCAAGCCCCAGAAGAGTGCGGTTGGCATCATCTGGAAACTGGCACTGGTTGCATAATCTGAGGCCCCACCCTAGAATAATGAGTCAGAACCTATATTCTTACATGAACCCCTTGGGATTTGTAAGCACAGTCAAGTCTAAGATTGCTCTGTCCTTGAGGGTCTGGGATCTTCACCCCTAAAAGAAGCTGACCAGGACAGGCCTCTGATCACATTGCTGGCTTTTGCCAGCCTCTAGGTCCTAGGTCCTCCTGGTGGCCATCTACCTTCCAAATTCCCAACCCTTCAAATTTGGGAACAACCAACCTGCCTGCTACTTGCCTTGCCTCTGTATTCTGTGAGCTTCTAGATTTACCAACAAAACAAAACAAACAAAAACCTAGAACAACAAGTGTCCTTCAGTGGCCAGCTCCGATCAACTCAGAGGTGGCCTCTGTTGAGAAGATTCTAAGGCCATGCTGATCAGCCGAGAGAATGAGATTTCCGAGTTCAATTAGCCACAGGGAGCAGCGACCTGGGCCGAATATCTGAGGTCTCTATGCTACATGCTGTTTACCTGCCCGGGATCTCAACGTTGGCACGATTCTCTGTATTCCACCCTCCATGGTGAGTCCTAATTTTCTACCTTTTCAAATGGGTCCACCACCACCTGGGAAGTCAGAACTGACGAAAACTACAAGCTGTGTGACTCAATGCCTGGTTTTGACTCACGCCAACCATGATCGACGAGGAGCTTTTTCAAACAGCGGTTTGCATTTTGGGTGAACTCTGTCATTTTGAACGAGTTCCTCCGGGGGCGAGTGGTCCATCGCTTCTACTGCCAGTGAGGGAACTCTCCCCCCTCCCCCCCATGTGTATTTTAAAATCGCTCCTTCTGAACGACACTGGGGTAAGGCGACTTCAAACCGGGCAAGTGAAATTTCGCTTAAAAGGTAGAACCGTTCAACACTCCTGCACTGCTGGTGGGGCTGCAAACTGGTGCAGGCTCTGTGGAAAGCAATATGGAGACACCTCAAAGCGATACAAGTGGATCTACCATTGGATCCAGCAATCCCACTACTAGGCATCTACCCAAAAGATCCAATGACACTCTACGAAAAAGACACCTGCACTCGAATGTTTATAGCAGCACAGTTCACAATCGCAAAGTTGTGGGAACAACCCAGGTGCCCATCAGTCCATGAGTGGATTAATAAAATGTGGCACATGTATACCATGGAGTACTACTCAGCTCTAAGAAACAACGGTGATCTGGCACCTCTTGTGTTTTCCTGGCTAGAGCTGGAGCCCATTCTACTAAGTGAAGTATCCCAAGAATGGAGAAACAAGCACCACATGGACTCACCAGCAAATTGGTATTGATGGATCAACACCTCAGTGGGCACATAGGAGTAACATCTATCGGGTGTCGGGCGGGTGGGAGGGGGAGGAGGGGAGGGGTGTATACAGACACAAGGAGTGAGATGTGCAACGTTTGGGGGATGGACACACTTGAAGCTCTGACTCGAGGGGGGAGGAGGGGCATGGGCAATATACGTAACCTTAACACTTATACCCCCATAATACGCTAAAATAAAAAAATAAAATAAAATAAAAATTAAAAAAAAAATAAACTCTTAACGACAAAAAAAAAGTAGAATCATTCATCCCGAGACTGCACACACTCAACAGGAAAGATTTCTCTAAGCTCAAAATCCTCAACCGTAAGAAGTGCAACGAACAAAATACACCTCGAAAGTATGAGCGCTTAGAATGCACTTAGACGCTTTACAAGGGCGACACACAGTAATCGTTGCCAGGCCTAGACGCAGGCACGGGTATGATCACTGACCGACGGAGGGAACTCTCCCTCTGAGGACAGACTCGCCTCCGGCGACACTCTGCCGATCACAGCCGGGCTCGGCGACCTCAGGTCTCCAGGCACCCAGAGAGCCACACGGCACACGTCTTTCCAGGATGACCAAAGAAGAAGGAACGAGGAGACTCCCTGCCGACTTCCCAGTGACACTGAGCAAAGTGATGACTTCTAAAAGGAAACCAAGTAAAACAAAACAAAACAAAAAACCCACAGCCCCTGTCTCGATGGTGACAGAGCTTCCAAAAGCCAGTTCCCGAGAGGGCCTCAAACAGTTCCAGAAAGCGAATGGATAACCTTCACACGCAGGGGGCATGGACGAGGCGGGGAAGAAGAAATGTGCACACCTACCGCCATGACTTTGTCGGGCCACTGCGTAAAAGGTGTGGGACCTAAGTCCAGAGGCGCTCGGGCACACCGTCAGAGACTCCGGGTGCTGGCCAAGGATGGCTGAGGGGATACAAGACCCCTGGCCATGCAGACCAGCTCACGGTGGGGACGCAGATTTCCACGTACCTGACCCAGACGAGTGTGACGTGCACAACTTCGGAGACCAGCACTGACAGCATGAGTGCAAAAGAAAAAAAAACCAAAAAAACAAAAACACAACGAGAGCCCTCAGCTTAGCCACAGTGGTTTTTGGAAGGTTTGCCGGGAAAAGAGGTGCTTGACGTGGGTGTCAAAGAACAGGCTCCTTTTCTTGTACAAGAACAGGGACATTGACCAGTGGAACAGAACAGAGAGCCCAGATATAAAACCAGCCTCAGATAGCCAACTAATCTTCGACAAAGCAGACGAAAACATGCACTGAGGAAAATAATCCTTATTCGATAAATGGTGCTGGGAAAACTGGATAGCCACATGCAGAAGACGAAAACAGGACCCACACGTTTCACCTCCCACAAAAATCAACTCACGCTGGGTAACAGACTTGAACCTTAGGTGTGAAATGGTTAGAATTCTAGAGGGAAAATGTTGCAAACGCTCTTCCAGACATTGGCCTAGGCAGAGAATTTATGAAGAAGACCCCAAAGGCAAGCACAGCAGCTATAAAAATAAAGAAATGGGACCAAGATGATGCCTTTTTTTTTTTTTTTTTGACATAGAGTCTCACTTTGTTGCCCAGGCTAGAGTGAGTGCCATGGCGTCAGCCTAGCTCACAGCAACCTCCAACTCCTGGGCTCAAGCGATCCTCCTGCCTCAGCCTCTCGAGTAGCTGGGACTACAGGCATGCGCCACCATGCCCGGCTAATTTTTTCTATATATTTTTAGTTGGCCAATTAATTTCTTGCTATTAATAATAGAGACGGGGTCTTGCTCTTGCTCAGGCTGGTTTCGAACTCCTGACCTCGAGCAATCCGCCCACCTGGGCCTCCCAGAGTGCTAGGATTACAGGTGTGAGCCCCACCTCGCCCGGGCAGTGATGCATTTTTAATCATGAGCAATTTACCCAGGACGGGCGTATCAGCTTCCTATTGCTGCTGTTACAAGTTATCTCAGACTCAGTGGCTTAAAACGACACAAGTTTATCCTATGGTTTCGGAAGTCGGAAGTCTGAAATGCTCTCGCTGGGCTTACAGAACAAGGTGTCAGCGGGCTGTGCTCCTCTGGAGGATCTGAGAATCCACCTCTCGCCTCGTCCAGCTTTTATACCAGGGGTCCTCAAACTTTTCAAACAGGGGGCCAGTTCACTGTCCCTCGGACTGTTGGAGGGCCGGACTATAGTTTAAAAAAAAAAAACCTATGAACAAATTCCAATGCACACTGCACGTATCTTATTTTGAAGTAAGAAAACAAACGGGCAAAAACACCGGCATGTGGCCCGCGGGCCGTAGTTTGAGGACGCCTGGCTTAGACCTACTGCACGCAGTCTAGAAGCCACTAGCCACAGGTGGCTCTTGAGCACTCGAAATGTGACTGACTAGTCCAGATTGAGATGAGCCGAAAGCAAAAAAAAAAAAAAAAAAAATACACATAGGATTTTGAAGTTTAGTATGGAAAAGAAAATGTAATATACTTCATTGAAAATGTTTTACGTTGACTAGATATTAAAGTAATGATGAAGTGTATTGTATACTTCATGTATACTTCAACTCAGTTACCCAATAACTGGGTTGGGTATACTTTAGCCCAATACCACCTGGGTATGCTTCCACCCAGTATATTGAAGATATAGTGGGTTAAACGTAATTAATCCACCTGCTTCTTTTCCCTTTCTTTAATATGGCAACAACCAACTCACATGTGCCTTGGATTACATTTCTATCAAAAAGTACTGGCTAAGAACAAGGCCAAAATGGTTCTGAAGTTAAAAGAGAGTTCAGCTAAAGTAAAATACACACACACACACACACACACACACACACAGAGTAAAATTAGCATAGAGATATTACAAATATCTTGAATGTGAATATTAATGACTGATGTTTGACAACACTAAACAACATCCCTGGAAAATGGAATCCAACTTTTTGGTATTTTCTGGGAAGGAGATGTTAGCATTTCTGATCCCAGCATTGCAGTCCCAGGCCAGGGAGAGCCGAATATAATGTTCTTTGTATTGGATGGAAATCCATAAATCCTGTGTACATTTCTCTCCATTGGCCTTAGTTTTGGCTTATAAGGCAAAACACAAATCTACCTGCTACCACCCACAACTAGCTGGTCCTGGGCTTTTGAACCTTTATTGTCCAGGCTGCCAAGAGAAGAAGGCAGCAGCTTTGTAACTTCGCCAACTTGAAAGGCCGCCTGTCGGAGGAAGACTCTTTCTGCAGGCCCTGCTTCCCCTTGATGAGCTGGAGTCAGTCGTGACGAGGTCCTGCGTGCACTTTCTGATGGTGAATAAAACAAACGGATGTGTCTCCCGGGCACAGCAAGAATTAAAAATACATTAGTTCATCACAACTTCAGATCTGGGACTGAGGAACGTTTGGACGATTTCTTTTTTTTTCTTCTTTTCAAATAAAGTTTAGATGAGGCAGGGATTCAGCACGGAGTGGAGTTCTGAGACTCTCCGGGTCCATTTCGGCACTTGGAGGGAAATCAAATAACGTCTTATCTAAGGTATGGCACTAACTTTCATCAAAAAAAAAATTATCATATGCTCAGTCACAAATGGTTATTGTAAAATCTTTATTAACCTAAGTGCATATAAAAATTGTGAATTCCTAATACAAAGCAGTATTTGACTTTTAAATTTCATTTTAAGCTTGGCCCGTTCACTCAGAATGTGATTACAGAGTAAATTAAAAAGTAATCACATGTGAATTACATTTCCTCATGAATGTAATGACTTCAGGAGGCTGATTAATGTTAACCAGTGCCTGTCCTGCCCCATGCCTACCTTCCCAGCCTTCCCAGCTGAGACATGCAAGGTAGCTGTAGTGAGTTGATTTAATTTTCTTCTACTGGTATTCCGGGGAGACTGCCTGCACACATAACAGGCTCAGCACGTTCATTAGGACTGAGAATGTTCTTCCCTTTTCTCTGTCCAAGTTCCACCTGCAAAACCCCATCACTGTCGACGTCTGGCTAGGAGAAAAGCCCAAGGGAGGCTGTCTAGACCCAGTACCATTTTTCTAACTAGCCACCTTTCAATTTCTCAATCTCTCCGTCTATCTTTTTTTTTTTTTTTTTTTGGCAAATTCCTCCTCATTTGAATGGAATAATTCCAGAGAATCGCTGGAAAAAATGCATTTGCGCTGGTATAAAGGTAACAAATTGTCTCACAAGGAAAGGAAGCTTATTAGTAATCTACAACAGTATGACTGCAGAGAACAAAATTTAAGCTATAAATTGAAACCATGTGTAGCACGAGATCATTAAAAAATTTCTCTCTTGGGTAACGGCGGAATGTAGTAGTCTAAAATATTTAGTCCTTTTTCAGTGTATTCAGGTTAAGGTATTGTTTTCGAAAGGAAGTGTCAAGGGATTAGGATATTGTTAGCCGTGGAAAAGGCCCGGGGCTTTGTTATTCCTGCATAAAAGGAGAGAGAATACAGTGAATTTGGTGGCAGGCCAAGCAAAGCCACATACTGGCTTTCATTCCTGTGACTCCCCAGAATGGACTGGTACGGCAGCCTTAAAGAATATTCTATATCAAGAAATCCCAAAACAACAAATGCTGGCGAGGATGCGGAGAGACAGGAACACTCCTACACTGCTGGTGGGACTGCAAACTAGTGCAACCTTTGTGGAAAAGAATTTGGAGATACCTCAAACAGCTAGAAATAGAAATACCATTTGACCCTGCAATAGCATTGTTAGGATCTACCCAAAAGAGCATAAGACATTCTATTATAAAGACATCTGCACACAAATGTTTACAGCAGCACAATTCACTATTGCACGATCATCGAAACAGCCCAGGTGCCCATCAATTCATGAGTGGATAATTAAAATGTGGTATATGCTCACAATGGAATATTACTCAATCCTAAGAAATGACAGTGAGCTAGCACCGTTTATGCTATCCTGGATTAAGCTTAAGCCCGTTATCCAAAGTGACGCAACACAAGACTTGGAAAATGGGCTCCACATCTACTCGCCATCAAATTGGTACTGACTGATTTAAACTTCGATTTTCAAATGGTGGCAATACTCACCAGAGATTGGGAGGGGGGACCCAATCTTAGGGATGGGACGAACATTCTGGAAGGGGAGGGCACAACTGTAACCCTTCTTAGGGAGGGGCAAAGCTATACGATGTAACCAAAATGTTAAACAAAACAAAAACACTTTCTAGCAGGTGGTGGGCAGGCAGGAGTGGGGAGGAGGAGAGGGGTGTATGTTTCCATAACCTGTGCGATGCTCACCACCAGGGGACTGGACATTTCGGGGGGAGGGAAGGGGCAGGAACAATATTTGTACTTCCATAATATGATGAAATAAAAATCATGTTCTAATAAAAACAAAAAGAAGAATATTCTACATCATAGTCCGGGCGCGGTGGCTCCCGCCTGTCATCCTAGCTCTCTGGAAGGCCGAGGAGGGCGGATCGCTCGAGGTCAGGAGTTTGAAACCAGCCTGAGCAAGAGCGAGACCCTGTCTCTACTATAAATAGAAAGAAATTAATTGGCCAACTAATATATATAGAAAAAATTAGCCGGGCATGGTGGCGCATGCCTGTAGTCCCAGCTACTCGGGAGGCTGAGGCAGGAGGATCGCTTGAGCCCAGGAGATTGAGGTTGCTGTGAGCGAGGCTGACGCCACGGCACTCACTCTAGCCTGGGCAACAAAGCGAGACTCTGTCTCAAAAAAAAAAAAACAAATAAATAAATAAAAAATAATATTCTACATCATAATTAATAGAGGACATACAGAGAATGGATGTCGTTGTATTATCATAAAACATTCCTGTAGGTGATGCTCTCGGACATCGCCTATAAGATTTTGTTTTGTTTTGTTTTGTTTGTTTTTAAGTTTGGCGAAACGCACCACATTGAATTTATAATCCATGAACGAGTCATGACCAACAGCTGGAAACGTTCCGGACCAGGGAACCTTCGGAATCATTGGAGTTGGAGGACGGCTGCCTCGCTTTACTGCCATTTAACTGTGGGCCCTCGGAGGGGACTGTCCCAAATGTCACCTGTTTCCAGCTTGGAGTGGGGGCAGGGGAGGAGGGGGCAGGCAGAGAGTTAACTCTTGGGACTCGCTCGCTTTTTCCTCATCATCCACTTAACATCCGATTGCAAAGGGTTAATTAATATAGAAAAAGGCACACACTTTTATGGTTTCTCCTAAAACTGGCCTTCGTGATTCCTTCGATTTTTTTTTTATATATATTTCTGTTACGTTTTTAGCCTGAAGTGTATGAAATTCCAGAATATTCAGGGGCAATTATAAGAATATCAGGAATATTTTTATTTAAATATAAACACAAAAACACTCAAGAATTAAGAAGAAATCTAGGAAAATTCTGAGCAGGCAGCCTACCTGCTCTTGCATTAGGGGAAGAGTCGAGAGAATTACTCTCGTATTTTGAACAGGGCATGCCAGACATGGATGACTAGAAATGTACCAATGTACAATAACTCCACCACATCAACTTGGGGTCAAGAAGACCAGCGCTTTTTTTACTGTACTGAAGGTTTTAATTGGCATCTTGTTGTTCCTGGTATAAACATTTTAAGCCTTTACTAACAGGCTGTGTGACATCCAGAATGTGACAATGACAATGAACGCATCATGGGATAATCAACGAAAGAAAGAACTGGCCCAAGACAATAAAGGCTGGCATGGATGCAGAGAGACAGGAACACTCCTACACTGCTGGTGGGACTGCAAACTGGTTCAACCTCTGTGGAAAGCAACATGGAGATACTTCAAAGCGATACAAGTGGATCTACCATTTGATCCAGCAATCCCACTACTGGGCATCTACCCAAAAGATCAAATGACACCCTACAAAAAAGACACTTGCACTCGAATGTTTATAGCAGCACAATTCATAATTGCAAAGTGGTGGAAGCAACCCAAGTGTCCATCCATTCATAAGTGGATTAATAAAATGTGGTATATGTATACCATGGAGCACTACTCAGCTATAAGAAACAATGGTGATCTAGCACCTCTTGTATTTTCCTGGATGGAGCTGGGACCCATTCTACTAAGTGAAGTATCTCAAGAATGGACAAACAAGCACCACATGGACTCAGCAGCAAACTGGTATTAACTGAGCAGCACCTAAGTAGACACATAGGAACTATAGTAATTGGGTATTGGGCAGGTGGGAGCAGGGAGGGGATGAGTATATACATACATAATGAGTGAGACGTGCACCGTCTGGAGGATGGTCATGCTTGAAGCTCAGACTTGTGGGAGGAGGGGTACAAGGGCATTTATTGAAACCTTAGAATTTGTACCCCCATAATATGCTGAAATAAAAAAAAAAAGAAAGAACTGGCAATGTTCAACACAGACAAGGTAAAATCCGGGCACAGGGAAGGGATTAAGAATGTAGCATCTCCATCCAGACGACAGAACTGGGTTCAGACAATCAAGACAGAGACATTGGATTGCGGGTACTCCCCGAGGTGCTGATGAGGGTTCTGCTACCAACAGGACTGGGCTAAGCAATTCCCCTTCTCCATATGCTCATCTGCAAAAGGAGGAATGATATCTAAGGCCCTTTCCCATATTTTAGGGCCTAATACTTGATAGCCACCCAACAAGTACATGGATTCTACCAATTCCGTTCTACCGTGTTTGATTTACTCTAGTGCTGCCGTCTCCAACTCTAGGTCATGGACAGCCCATTAGGAACCAGGCTGCGGAGCTCTGCGAACCCCCCACCCCCATCCATGGAAAATTGTCTTCTGTGAAACTTGGGGCGGGGGGGGGGGCAGTGTGCACGGCAGGAGGTAAGGTCTGCGCGAGTAAGTGTAGCTTCGTCTGTATTTACAGCCGCTCCCCTTCACTCGCATCAGCGCCTGCCTCATTCCCCGCCTCCCTCCACTCCCAGCCCCACCCCATCTGTGTGAAAATCGTCTCACGTGAATCTGGGCCCTGGAGGAGCCAAAAAGGTTGGGAGCTACTGCTCTAGTGGACAACACTCAGCAGGCCGCTACCATTTCCAACGCGTTCGACTTTTAGCCTCACCCTTCTCTAGGACCTATCCCTGCAATTACGCTACACACCACCACAATTACTTTTAGAGAATGTAACTTTGTATAAAAGGGGACCAGGAAAAGTAAAATAAATCATTAAAATGTGGAAAGGGCCCTCCTTGTAACAAGATCTTACCTCTGGCAGGCATCCTGGGTTTGAACTTTAAAGCCAGCATGAAATTAAAGCGTCGGTGTGTCTCATCTGGAGTCAGAATCCTTTTCTTGCCTCTTTTTTTTTTTTTTACAAAAAAAGACTGACATTGAACTTTTAATTAGGTTCCAAAAATGCGAACAGAGGCAATAATAGAATGACCTATTTTAATGAAATACTGCTTTTAATGGTATCTGCTTAAAAACGGGGGTAGCCTTTGAAACATTCTGACATCACATACTGACGTCTTTGATGCTGAGGCTACTACGGACTCGGTTTTATTTCCTAAGATGCCTTTCTTCACTCCTCTGTCCAACCGCCCACCCTTCCATCCATTCATCCATCCAACAAACATCAACATTTACTGCCAGGCATTAGGCACAGACAAGCAGCAAGAAGAAAACGGTCCCTGTTCCCAAAAGAGCCTATTAAAGTTCAGCTGGGAAGATGAGCACTTGCCCAATTTAAAATAGAACGATGTGGGTTGGTAATACTCAGCCCAATTCGAAGAGACGGCAATCTCCAAGTTTTGCTCTTCACCCTCCCTCTAGCCCAGATTCTGCCTTTGCTTCTGCTATTTAACCACCATCGCTCCACACGCCAGGCGTGCCGCACTGCTAATCCACCCACTCAGAGGCTTCCTCTGGTACAAGATACGCCCACAGGAGGTTTCAATCATTATTCCAAATTCAACATTGTGCAGTTATATTTCTTAGCTCCACCACTAACCCCACTAATATCTTACAGTGTCATCCAGAGCTACACAGAGGAAGAGAGATGCTACACTGGGCAAACAACCAGAGCAAAAATATAATTTAATAACATCCCCCCTTGAAAACTCTTCCTCACCCCAAAATGGAAGAGCTATCTATAAGGAAATATATATATATATATATATTTCTTTATAGATATATATTTCCTTATAGAAATATATATATAATATATAGAAAAATATGTATATATATTTATACATATATAAAGAAATATATATAAAGAAATATATATATTTCCTTATTTATATATATATATGAACCAATATTTGACCACCTGTTACAATATTGAACGTCATGGTCTACATGGAAATTTATTACACTGGTCACTAAACTTTTGTATATATTTGAAATAGCTTATTTAAAAAAAAGAACAACAAAAAACAGTTTCAATCCTAATGAACAGCTGATTTGGTCCAGAGTATATTGGATCAGGAGATTGTCGAGATTTTCATCAAAACCCTAACTATGCTCTAATTAAACCTCTTTTGGAGTCTCAGAGGAAGAAAAGCAGAATGCTTTAGACTTCCTCAAATGGATTTTTGTCGCATTAGCCTAACACAAGCATTAGAGCCGTCAACACCTCTCTTACCAGTCACCTGTTCGTCACTAGAGATTGCTGCCTGTCCCAAGAATGATCTCCTATGTTTCTTAGGATACTCCAGTATCAGAGAGGAGAAAAATAATCCGGGAGATTTTGTAGACTGTTATGACTTTTTAATCCATTAATTCAGCCCGTAAAGATGGGCAGGGCATTATAGTATCACAGTGGAGACAGCACCTTTTCAGAGGAAAATCCCCGGAATTTTTAGTCAAGATTCTGTCACTATCTTTGTGCCTTTTCAAGCATATCGTGTTCCCTTTTCTGGGTCACATTTACTTATAAGAAAAAAAAAAAGTAAGAAATTGGACCAATGACCCGCTACAGCAGATTTCTGTCTCTTACAGACTGAGGTGGATGGACACTGTCAATGTGACAGTGTGTACAGGTTGCATTCTCAACAGGGGGCCAGCCACACCCCATCACGTTTTCCGACTCCTTTCAAGTCCCTCTAGAGCAGGCGTCCCCAGACTACAGCCCATGGGCCACATGGGCCGCCTAGCACATTTATCCGGCCTGCCGGGTGTTTCTGCCGCCGCTGCCTGTCCTGCTTAGCAGCCGGCTCGTCCCGGGCCACAGTGCGCACTCTCCAACGGTCTGAGGGACAGTGGACTGGCTCCCTGTTTACAAAGTTTGAGGACCCCTGCTCTAGAGAGCCTCTAAGACAATTTATAAAGAGAAGGGGGGTGCTGCCCAAGCGCACGTTGTTTGTCTCAGCATGTGGCCAGACGCTAGTTGGCACTAATTTCCTCGCTCACAGTTGTGCACAAGACATTACTGGTGAGGAGTGGCGTGGCTCCCTGATTGCGGATATGTAATTAATCCTGGGAAAGGCTGCTCTAAAATTACAATGCAAACAATCTCAGCAGGCGTCACTGCGGTCGGGAGCACGCGTCTTCCCACGACCTCATTCTGTGTTTCTCCTTGAGTGAGGGACCGTCCCTACCAGCCAAGGCAGAAGTGCTGAGCTCCGTTTCCCGTCAGAAGGCCAACTCCGTGGCATCCTAAGAGGACGTTTTATGTATAATCTGCCTTCACGCAGGCCCACGTGGAGCCGTAACAACCTGAGGAATCTTTATATATATTTTTTTAAGGTTACACACAGATTGGCACTTTATAGCATTGGTCAGAAAACCACTCCAGCACCACGCCTTTTCCAAGATCTCGGTTTTATCCACTTTCATTTATGAATCTGGAGCTTAGAATTTGAGTGATAGAAGAATTTGTTTCATGTACTAGAGTTAAAAAGAAAAGCAACCCCCCCAAAAATACACACACATGCACATGCCCACATGAGTAACTGTAAAAATGGTGAAATCTGAATAAGCTCTGTGGACTGTGCCAATATCAAGTTCTGAGTTTTGATATCATACTATAGGTTACTATAGTTATGCAAAATCATAACATGGGGGGGGGGCACATGGAGTGTCCATGAGATTTCCTGGTACTTTTTTTCGCAAATACTGTGAATCTAGATTTATTTCAACATAGTTTTAAAAAAATGATAACCCCCAAATAATAAAGAAGCCCATATACTTAACATACTTTTTAAAAGTGAGATTCAAAAAGTAACTGGAAAACTTTGGGCATTGTGTAAAGAAAGGTTTCATCATCATTGAATGGCTTTCCATCAAAAAAAAAATGTCACAATGTCAGAGTAGGCAACTAGAGATAGGGCTGACTGCAGGGGCTTGAAGATTGGGTGCAGGAGTTAAAGTAAACAATCTTAAACAAAAGGGGCTGAGAACCACAGGCAAGGCCCAGCTTCAACTGGCTTGTGAAGCTATCTCTGTCACCGTACAGGAAGTTTGGCTGACTATAATGTCACTGATGTTGTGGTCTTAAAATTCCTCCATCATGACAATGGGGAAACAAACACATCGGGCAGGAACAGGGGTGGGAGCCCAATTGTAGCAATCACGACCCAACTTCTTAGTGAAAGCCAACCTCTTGGCCTTGAATATTCCTCTCCCCAATTAGTAAAGCCACAAAAGATCTGAAACTGCTTCTGTCCAGTACAGCTGCTCTCTTTCAAGCCTGCTCACTTTCTTTCCTGAAATGTACTTTTGCTTTCAATACAAAGTCGTGGCTTGCTTGGCTTTCATGGCGTGGCCTGACATTCTTTTCCCAACAACCACTAAGAACTTGGGAAAACCTCCACTTGGAGGCCGATAACAATAACAAAATTATTGATATCCTTCAATTCAACAAAGACATATAAGTCACCGATATTCACCTCCAGGAAACAAGAATGATTTCTTCTAAAAAAAAAATAGTTAAAGGACCTGAGATAACCCTGTCTCCCCAGATCACACCAAGAGTTTTTAATCATTGAAAGCTCTTTTGTGCAACTAATAGTTCTGAGAAGTAAGACTTTAGGGATGCATTTTTGTCTTTAGATGCACAGCTCTCTGCAGCTGTATTATGACCATCACCTGTTTAACCTAGGTCTGCCCATTTGAAGTGATCTTCAAGAAATATAGAAGTATACATTTACATACTGGTATGAACAGCAAATAACTATCAAAACCTTTGGTTTATAAAAAAAATTACAAGAGAGATCAGAGAGATAACATGGAAAAAACATAAAGAAATCTTACAAACAGACAAGAAGGGGGGGGGAAACACCTAAAATAAATGGGCAAAGAAATGAAGAGGTATTTTTAAAGCAAAGCAATTATAGAATGCCAACATGAATGAAAAAATGCTCAAACTTACTGGAAGTCAGTAAATCTTAAATGGACAAAACAATAAGATGTCATTTAGACCTACTGGGCTAACAATAAAAATGAAAATAAAGGGAAATAACTACTCTATGTGAGAATTTAGGGAAATGGGTATTCTGATATGTGGTAGATTAAAATGCCATTTTCAAGGTGTTTTCAAATACAATCTGGCAATATCTATCAAGATATTAAACAGTACATTTTCTTAAATCCAATAATTCTATGTCTGACAATCTATCCCATTAAAAACAAACGATAGGGCAAGCTAGACGGAAGATGGTTGACTAGAGACACTAGTTGCCAGGTTGTCCCAGAGGGAAGGAAGGTTTCAGACAAAGAAGAGGAGGGAAAACACAGCTCAGGTGTAGCTCAGGGGGAAAAGAGCCAGAGCCCACCAGAGATTTCAGAGGAAGGAGCTACAGAGCAGAACAGGAATGAAAAAGATATTGGCAGAGATCAACCCCGGAGAAGCTCTGAGCCAGGCAGAGAGGCCAGCTGGGCGTTTGTTCCTCCTTCCCTCACACCTCCAGGAATAATCGAGTCTCTGAGCTGCTGGAGAGTTTTGCCTGCATGAGCCCAAGGGCCGCTGCCACTGCTCAACTGGAAGCTTCTTGAATAGAAACCATGGGCTTCCAGCTGCTTCAGCGTCACCCCTGTTGCCATGGTCCTGAGCCGAGACAGTGGGCGCCATGCTACTCATGCACACACAGTGTTTCTTTGTCTGCCCCAGGGAGCTCCAGCCCTTCCGTGTTCATTCAACTCCCACACAGACGGTCCCCAACACTTACCCAGACTGCGGTGGGCCCAGAGAGTCGTGTGATCCCAGAGCTTGGACAGTCCACGCAGCCTTCCTCCCAGGGAGAGAGACGAGGGGGGCTGGAGGGCTGGCTCCCCCCACACTCAGATTCTTGTCCTGTCTGCCCCCTGCAGCCAAGAGAGATGATTAAAACAATACTCTGAAAAGCAGCTGTCTCCCCAACTGTTGGTGTGCCCACTAACATTGAGGTCCCCATGGAGACTGGCTTCTATTCTTTTCCCCTTGGGGACCTGCAGTGGACCTATGGGTGCTTGGTCTGGGAGATCCCAGCCCGATGGCATTCTGTAGAGCCACTCCCCAGGAAATGGCTTGCCCTGAAGCAGAGTGGTATTAAACCTGCTTCAGTACTCCAAGGAAAATTCAGGAACAACATCCTTCTCCCTGGCACCGTCAGGGATTCAACTTGGGGGGCCTGGGGAAAGGCATGCAGCCCAGAGGCACAGAAGGGGGACTTGAGAACTAAACGTGGTAGGCAAGGGGGCCCACATGGGCAGAAGTGACAGGAGAGTGTCGTGTGGGTCCCAGCTGCAGCACACAGAGGGAGAATCCGACTGCCCATAGAATAGCCGCATTTTTAGACTGGGGCGGGACCTCAGGCAAGAAAGTTGCCGACCCACGGTGCCATTGCTGGGGGGCTCAGTGCATTCAGACTTCCGTTTGCCACCAGACAAATGAGACGGACAAGACAGGGAAGAGGGAAAAGAGCAAAACACCCTCCCAGCAGCCAGTCTGTGAATCCCAGACAGCAACTCTCCCCAAAGCAGGGTTTCCAGATTGGTGAGGCTGTTTCAGCCCCTCCCCAGTGGCCCCTTCCCCAGCAGGCTGGCAGCTATCCTTGGAGCCCTGCTGCGACAGGTCTAGGGCCTGCCTCTGCAGAGCCTGAAGGCGAGCTCCTGCCAACTAGCCCCACCCAGCCTGGCTCTTCCACACCCCTCTTGTGTTGGAAAACAAGGAATCCTCCGGAGCTCCAAGGACCCTCCCACTGCCTGGGACATTCTAGTGCTTCTCCTGAGGGGTAGAACCCGTCACAGTTCCCAAAGAACAACAATACAGCTGGCTTTTTCCTGTAGGCACCAACTTCTGACGGGCAGAACAACTAGTACAGCCCTTTACAGCACCTACTGACCCAATCAGACAGGCTGTGGCTGGCATCCACTCACAAGCACCACCTATACTCCCAGAGATGAAGCTGTGGGTCCCAATATAGTTCACGCTGCTGGGGGAGAGGGGAAGATAGCAGAACAGAAGCAGCCCTCAGGGGTGCCCCTTTTAAAGAGAAGAGTAAAAGTTGCAGGTGGCTCTAGCTGTGAAGGGACACCCTCGACCACTGCAGACCAATGAATAGTTCGGGGAGCTGCTCAGAGTCTGGGCAGAGACATGACACTGAGGATCAGGAACAGCAGAGATCTGGTGGCAGCCAATCTAAGGTCTCTGCAGATGATGCCATCCTGAGCGCTCAGGTGCACGCCGCCAGGTCTGCTCAGGACTCAGCTTTCCAGCAGTAGCCTTTGCATCATGACTGGCAGGCTGGGAAGGGAGCAGACATGGCAGATGCTCTCCCTCGCCACGCCCATGACTGGGGGCCGGGCACCCTCCCCCCCAGAATGGTATCCGACCAGAGGAGGAGCCTCAGATGACACAGGCAACACAGGACCTAGCTGGGAGGGGAGCACATCAGCTAACCAGTAGCTCCGGCCCACATCCATGGTCCCTGGGTCACTGTGACAAGCCCCTGTGTCCACAGTTGTGTATCAGCAGTCCCTGTCCTGGAGGAATAGCTTCCGCATCTGTGTAGCTCTGCCTCCATGATACCCAGACCCAGCTTTGAGGCTCTTGCTGCACCCAAGCCTGAGGCTCTGTCCCTGTCACTCCAGGGAACATGTCAGTCCTGAAACACTAAACCCAAGATTCTGAAGTTGTACCTAGGCCCCCAAACCCCACTCCTGAATCTCCTCCACTACTACTGGATGGTTTTAAGCACTCAGAGGTCCAATGTGACATGAGGGACCACCCAGCCTTGAGCAACCATTACTATTGGACCTGGTATGAGCATATGCCCACAGCAAGTCACCTATGACTACTACCTAAATAGATCCACTCAGCTGCCACAGTCACCTCCAGGGGTGACCCTGGGAAGAGCAATCTCCCATAACAGCCTTTGTGGAGAGGGACACATCCAGTCCTAATTCAAAATTCAAACAATGAATTGAGCAACAACCCACCATCCTGCATGAAGATCATCCAGCCCTGGCTTGAACTGTGACAATCATAGGTGAACAAGACAAAACAGAAGAGATACACTATTTGGCATTTAGTGCACATGCTCTTCCACTGCTGTATGAACATGACAAAGTAGGAAAAAAGGACCATCAGGAAACTACCCTTGTTCCTATTTAGCAGAATTCCTAGCAAAGGAGAACAAGAGCCCTAAAAACCCATTATTCTAGAGCTGAAGGAAAAGGATGCACATGAGAAGAAACCAGAAAAAGAACCATGGCAACATGAAAAAATGAAACAGTACAGCATACTCAAGGGATCCCAATAGAGCTACAGTAGTAGACTCCAACAAAAAGAAAATTGCTTAAATGACAGAAATGGAACTCAGAATATGGATGGTAAATAAGATAAATGGAATTGAAGAGAAAGCTGAAAATCAACAAAAAGAAGTCAAAAAAATTTTCAGGAAATTAATGAAAATGTCACTAAAGAGCTAGACAACAAAAGAAAAGATATCATAAAACTTAAAGAAATGAAAGAGTCATCTAGGGAATTTCATAGCACAGCAGAAAGCTTCTACAACAGACTAAACCAAGGAGAGGAAAGAATCTCAGAGCTTGAAGACAAGGTGCTCAGATAACTCAGTCATTTAAAAAGGCAGAGAAGAAAATAAAAAAGAATGAGAAATCACTGAGAAAGATATGGTATTATGTGAGGTGAACTAACATATGAATTAGTATGTGACTAACATATGAATAAGTATCCCTGAGGGAGAAAAAGAAAGACCTATTACTAAATGCATGGAAAAATCTATTCACGGGATGGGAGAAAATATTCCATGCTACACATCCAATGAAGGGCTGATAACTAGACTATATTTAGAACTCAGAAATATCAGCAAGAAAAAATCAAACAGCCCTATCAAAAAGTGAGCAAAGGATAGGAACAGAAACTTTTCAAAAGAAGACAGAATAATGGCCAACAAGCATATGAAAAAATGCTCAACATCTCTAATCATGAGGGAAATGTAAATCAAAACCACAATAAGATATTACTTATCTCCAGTGAGAATGGCCTTTATCAAAAAGTCCCAAAACAATAAATGTTGGTGTAGATGCAGAGAGATTGGAGCACTCCTACGCTGCTGGTGGGACTGCAAACTAGTTCAACCTTGTGGAAAGCAATATGGAAATACCTTAAAGCAATACAAGTAGATCTACCATTTGATCTAGCAATCCCATTACTGGGCATCTACCCAAAAGAACAAAAGACATTCTGTAAAAAAGACATCTGCACTTGAATGTTTATAGCAGCACAATTCACAATTGCAAAGATGTGGCAACAACCCAGGTGTCCATCAATACATGAGTGGATTAATAAAATGTGGTATATCTATACTATTGAGTACTATTCAGCTATAAGAAACAATGGTGATCTAGCACCTCTTGCATTTTCCTGGATAGAGCTGGAACCCATTCTACTATATGAAGTATTCCAAGAATGGAAAAATAAGCACAACATGTACTCACCAGCAAATTGGTTTCACTGATCCACACTTAAGTGCACATACACGAATAACATTTATCCAGCATCGGGCAGATGGGAGGGGGAAGGAGTGGATGGGTCTATACATACATAATGAGTGTGATGCCCACCATCTGGGGGATGGACACGCTGCTTGAAGCTCTGATTCAGGGGGCGGGGGAGACATGGCAATATACGTAACCTAAACATTTGTACCCCCATAATATGCTGAAATAAAAATAAATGGAAAATAAATAGAAAAAATGGATTATGAATAAATATTACCTTTTGAGAAGAGAATTGAAAAAAAAACCTACTCAAAGGAACTATTCAGGAAACTTCCCTGGTATCACCAGATAGTCAGACATTCAGATTCAAGATGGCCAAAAATCACAGAGGGGACTCATAGCACATAAGACATCTCCAAAACACATAGTAATCAATCCGGCCAAAGTCAAAATGAAGGAGAAAATTCTATAAGAAGTAAGACAAAAGCAACAACTAAACTAAAAATGAAAACCTATCAGGCTAACTGTATACTTCTTAGTGTATACCTTCAAAGCCAGAAGGGATCGGGGCACCATCTTCAATCTTCCTAAACAGAACAATTGCCAGCCTAGAATTTTGTGAACTGACAAACTAAGTTTCGCAATTGATGGATAAATTAAGTATTTTCCAGACAAGCAAACACTGAGGGAATTTGTCATGAAAAGAACTGACTTGCAGGAAAAAGTCATAACTGAATTACACACAAATCAGCACAATAAATAACCACCAGTATAAAATCACCAAAAAGAGCTAAAGCTCATAACTCCTATAAAACAATAGCACAAGAGAGAAAACAAAGCAATTAGGTACTACCCAACTTGAACAGAAGAGCATCTCAAATATCAATTCTATCACTCAATGTTAACAGCCTAAATGCTATGCTAAAAACATAGGATGGCTGAAAAACACCATTCAGATGAAAAAACACCAGATGAGTGTCTGCTGTCTCCAGCAAACACATCTAAATCATAAAGACACACACAGACTCAACATGAAAGAATGGAAAAAATATTAAATGCAAACAAAAACCAAAAGAGGTAGGTGTAGCCATTCTCATATCAGATAGAGCAACTTCAAGTCAACAATGATAAAGAAAGACAGAAGTGGTCACAATATAATGCTAAAGGCAATAATTCATAAAGAAGAAATTATAATACTAAATACATATTTACCTAACACAGGAGCTCACAGATACATAAAGCAAATTCTACTAGAGCTAAGCAAAGAAATAAATGGTAGAATCATAATGGCAAAGGATTTCAACACCACACTGTCACAACTGCACCAATCATCAAAGCAGAAAATAAACAAACACTGGACTTAAATCGGATTCTAAGGCAAATGAAGCTAACAGACATTTACAGAATATTCTACCCAAAACTACTGACATATATTCTTCTCAGCAGCATATGGGACATTCTCCAAGACTGATCATATCTTAAGCTACAAAACATGTCGCAACTAATTCAAAAGAATTGAAATCATAATGTTTATCTTCTCAGACCACAGTGGAAAGAAAACTAGAAATCAATTCCAAAAGAAACACTCGAATCTGCACAAAGTTATGGAAATTTAATAAACTGATGCTAAACGATTAATGGGTCAAGAATGAAATAAAGATGAAAATCAAAAAATGCCTTGAATTAAAAGACAAAAGGGGATACAAACTATCAAAATCTATGGGATTCAGCAAAAACATTGTTGAAGGAAAGTTCACGGCCTTAAACTTTCACATCAAAATGACAGAAAAATTACAAATTAACAACCTAATGTCACATCTCAAGGAACTAGAAGAAGAATACTGAACCAAACTGAAAGCCAACAGAGGAAAACAAAAAATAACAAAGATTGGAGCAGAACAAAATGAAACGGAAAAAAAATAATATAAAGGATCAATAAAACAGAAAGTTGGTTCTTTGGAAAGATAAACAAAATTGATAAACCTCTTGCTAGATTAACCAGGAATAGAAGAGAAAAGACCCAGATAAATTCAATCAGAAACGAAAAAGGAGATATTACCACTGATACCACAGAAATACAAAACATCATCCATGAATACTATGAAAATCTCCACACACATAAACTCAAAAATGCAGAGGAAATATACAAATCTCTGGAAACACACAACCTCACATGACTTGATCAGGAAGAAATACAACTCTTGAACAGACCAGTAATGAGCAGCAAGATAGAAGCAGTAATAAAATCTGACCAAAGAAGCCCCAGACATGATGGATTCATAGCCAAATTCTACTAGACAGACCTAAAAGGAAAAGTTGGTATCCATGCTGCAAAAATTATTTCATAACACTAAGAAGAAAGCAATCTTCCCTAACTCATTCTATGAAGGAATATCACGCTGATATCAAAGCCAAAAAAGAGCACAGCAAAAAAAGAAAGCTACAAACCAATATGTCTTATGAATATGATACAAAAGATCCTCAATAAAATACTAGCAAATCAAATTCAACAGAACATAAAAAAAGATAATCTACCATGACTAAGTGGGCTTCATCTCTGGGATACAAGGATGGTTCAATGTATGTAAATCAATAAATATGATTCACCACATAAACAGAAGCAAAAACAAAGATCATATGATCATCTCCATAGATGCAGAAAGAGCACTGGACAAAATGTAGTACCCTTCCATGACAAAAACCCTCAAAAACTAGGCACAGAAGCAACATGTCTCAAAATTATAAAAGCCATATGTGACAAACACACATCCATCCCACTGAATAAAGAAAAGTAGCTGATCATATCTGAAGCTAAAAGACTTAAGCTTTAGATAAAATAAAATACTGAGAAATATACTTTTAACCAAGGAAGTAAAAGATCTCTATAAGGAGACCTAAGAAGCACTGAGGAAAGAAATTGAAGATGAGACAAACAAGTGGAAAACCATATCATGCTCATGGATTAGTAGAATCAACATCGTTAAAATGTCCATACTGCCCAATGTTATTTGCAGATTCAATGAAATCCCCATCAAACACCAACATCACATTTCACAGATCCAGAAAACATAATTCCACACTTCGTTTGGAAGCAGAAAAGATCCTGAATATCCAAAGCAATCATAAGCAAAAAGAACAAAGAGGAGGCATCACATTACCAGACTTCAAACTACTACAAAGCTATAGTAACCAAAACAGCATGATATTGGTACAAAAATAGAGACACAAACCAATGGAATAGAATAGAAGACCCAGATATAAAACCATCTACCTACAACAAACTGACTTTCAATAAAGAAGACAACAATATACACTGTGGGAAAAAAAGCCCTATTCAATAAATGGTGCTGGGAAAATTGGATAGCCAAATGCAGAAAAATTAAACAAGACCCCTTCTCTCACCACTCACAAAACCAAATTCAAGATGGATTAAAGACTTGTATGTAAGACATGAAACCATAAACATTCTAGAAGGAAATATTGGAAAAACTCTTCTAGATATTAGCCAAGGCAAAGAATTTATGACTAAGACCCCAAAGACATTTACAGCAACAATAAAAGTAAGTAAATGGAACTTGGTTAAATTAAAAATATTCTGCAAACCAAAGGGAATTCTCAGAGAGCAAATAGACAACCTACAAAATGGTAGAAAATACATGCAAACTATACATCCAATAAAGTGCTAATATCCAGAATCTACAAAGAACAAGAAGAGCAATAACAACAACAAAAAGTCCCAATAAAAAGTGGGCAAAAGACATGAACATGGGCACAAAGAGAAGTAAAAGTCATGGAAAATCGAGGGGGTGTGAGGGGCACAAACCTACCTAATGGGTACAATGAACACTATTCAGCTGACAGGCACACTAATAGCCCCGACTCGGGCATTACGAGAACTACCCATGTGGCCAAACATTTGTAGCCCCTTAATATTTTGAAATCAATCAATAAATTATATAAGCTTTTCTTGTAGTGATAAGACAAAACAAACTGGCTGGGCACAAATAAAACTCTCACCAACTAGTGAAGAGCTGTAAAATTAGGTTACAGCCACTCAAAAAAAAAATTAATTAGAATTAAAGAGTAGCCTTTGTTGAAGGGACTTCCACGAGTCATTATTAAACAGAAAACAATGCGCAAGATGCCACTTTTGTAAAACGATGACTAAAAGGGTTCCTCCAGATATACAGACACACGCGCATTAAATATATTAGCATGTTAAAAATATGGAAGCAACATCGTAGCCCTAGACTTCCCAAGTGTTTGTGTAGCTTGGCACAGATATAAAATAACAACCTTTATCTAACACTAAGGATAAAAGATCAAGGTTGTTCGCAAGCAGATATGACCAGCCGGAGGGTACGACCAACTAAAAAGCAAAATTGGAGCACGGGAGCTGGGAAGTTCAAAAGGAGCTCGTTACCTGGGGGGATTGTCTGAGCGAGCCCCGAAGAGGCCGGATAGATTGTGGTGCATGGGGCGAGTGATGGGAATGAGGAAGGGATAGGTAATAATACCAAGTGACTCAGGGAGACAAGGGACCAGAAGTCGAGAAGTTCAGAAATATACACAAATATATTTACATATATGAATAAATATATATACATTTATTATATATTTATATATATTTTATATATATTAATATATACATTTATTTTGAGATCATATTGATGCATATTGGGTCAAATTATATTTTGAAAGCTTATTTATTTTATAATTTTTAAAGCAGGCATCCTCAAACTACGGCCCACAGGCCACATGCCGCCCGCTGAGGACATTTATCCAGCCCGCTGGGTGTCTCTGCCGCCGCTGCCTGTCCTGCTTAGCAGCCGACGCGTCCCGGGCCACAGTGCGCACTCTCCAACGGTCTGAGGGACAGTGACCTGGCCCCCTGCTTAAAAAGTTTGAGGACCCCTGCTTTATAGCAATACCTAAAAATGAGTCCAATTAAATGACTCTTCAATAACTTGGATTTCTATTGTTGTTTCTATTTCTCGCTGTTGTTAAAATCAAGCGGGCGCCGTAGTTCTCTATTCTTGCTTCTGAGATCCAGAGCTTACGATACAAAAGCCATTATCCAACACGCCGTGGGTAAGTACTGTGTGTGTCTGCCCTTCATAGGTAAAGGGGCTCTCTCAGACTCCAGAGCAGGGTCCTCAGACTTTGTAAACAGGGGGCCAGGTCACTGTCCCTCAGACCGTTGGAGAGTGCGCACTGTGGGCCCGGGACGAGTCGGCTGCTAAGCAGGACAGGCAGCGGTGGCAGAAACACCCAGCAGGCCAGATAAATGTCCTCGGTGGGCCGCATGTGGCCCGTGGGCTGTAGTTTGAGGACGAGTGGTCCAGAGTCATTGGAGTTTCTATTCTTTTCTTTTTTATTTTTTTTTGAGACAGAGTCTCGCTCTGTTGCCCAGGCTAGAATGAGTGCCGTGGCATCAGCCTAGCTCACAGCAACCTCCAACTCCTGGGCTCAAGCAATCTTTCTGCCTCAGCCTCCCGAGTAGCTGGGACTACAGGCATGCGCCACCATGCCCAGGTAATTTTTTGTATTTATATTTTTTAGTTGACCAATTAATTTCTTTCTATTTATAGTAGAGACGGGTCTCACTCTTGCTCAGGCTGGTCTCGAACTCCTGACCTTGAGCGATCCTCCGGCCTCGGCCTCCCAGAGTGCTAGGATGACAGGCGTGAGCCACCGCGCCCGGCCTGGGAGTTTCTTAATGACCACCTGGCAAATGTGAGTAAATGCTGACTTTCCCGGCAGGCTGTGATTTATTGCCCAAAGCACAATCTTTTTTCTTTTGTTTTGACTTAACACGCCAGGAAAGCAACACAAGACTGTAAGAATTAAACGTAATCCATTATAGCTAAACTCTCTAAGGCAAGGGCTGCAGAAAGATGAATTTATCAGTCAGGCAATGCAGGACCCCTTGCATGATTAGCGTAATTCTTGAAAAGAATGCAGAGCAGGTAGGCAGTTACATCATTAATTTATCCGGTTTAAGGAACATGTCGACTCAGTAAGCATTTCTTTCTTATTTTTATTTTATTTTATTTTATTTTATTTTATTCTCAGTAAGCATTTCTAAGTGGTTGGTCTTAAATTTCAATACAGGGCTTTAATGAATGTATGCACATATGTGTAAGAATAAAAAGAAGTTGCCCCTTAAAAATCCTCACACCATACACTTTGTTAATTTAATTTGGAGCCAGCTTGTACCTTTTACAGGGTTAGGGTTAGGGTTAGGGTTAGGGTTACGGTACTTCGGTAGCCGTTACTACTCTAGTTTAATTTCACTGAAGCTCTTATCTCAGTAAAAAGGAAGAATAGATTCCTCCCACGAGATCCACCTCAGAAGAATATGAGTGCCAATAAATAAGCGTGCTTACACACACACTCCATTAGTGGGTTATGAGCTGTAGAGACACGGGAAAAACGAGAAACCCTTTTCTTAAAGAAAATCTCAGAACACATCTAGGAAGGCCCGATTCACTTCTTCCTCCACCAAAGTGTTGTTTTGAGTATGATAGACAACTAGGGAGAGCGTATGCCTATGTGTTTCTATCCATAAACATCCAGAGAGAAGAGAAAATGAAGAAAGTCAATATGGGTTGGGCGCAGTGGCTCACACCTGTCATCCCAGCACTCTGGGAGGCTGAGGCGGGTGGATTGCTCAAGGTCTCAGGAGTTCGAAACCAGCCTGAGAAAGAGCGAGACCCGGTCTCTACTATAAATAGAAAGAAATTAATTGGACAACTAAAAATATATATAGAAAAAATTAGCCGGGCATGGTGGCACATGCCTGTAGTCCCAGCTACTCGGGAGGCTGAGGCAGGAGGATCACTTGAACCCAGGAGTTGGAGGTTGCTCTGAGCTAGGCTGATGCCACGCACTCAATCTAGCCTGGGCAACAAAGAGAGACTCTGTCTCAAAAAAAAAAAGGAAAAAAAAAAAAAAAAAGAAAGTCAATATAACCATATGACACTTTAGAAAACAGTCAAAAAGCTATGGAATCCATATATAAGTTCTCCTCAATGTCCCTATCCCAAAAATGTCTTTTGATATGATGTTTTTGGCCATTGCCTTGAGAATATGGAAAAAAAAATGTATAGGCATACAAACTATGAAAACTCAAGATCCTTGTTGGTAGAGATATGGTAGGGGGAATGTCTTCTTAGAACAGAGGCTACAATTTTTTTTTTTTTTTTTTGCAGACACATTTTAAATTTTCTGTATGAAATTTATTTATTTATTTTAGAATCAGGGTCACTGTATCTCACCCAGACTGGAGTGCAAAGGCACAATGATAGCCCACTGCAGCCTTGAACTCCTGGCCTCAAGCGATCCTCCTTCCTCAGCCTCCCAAAGTGCTGGGATTACAGGCGTGCGCCACCTCAGCCTGAGAATGTGGAGGCACGGGGCAGACTGCATTAGACAAGAGGGTAGACGTCCCCCATGAACACTGAGGCCACCAACCGGATCGAGTGGGTACTTGGCGGTAATGTTTTTATTAGTAATGTTTTACCTGTCCTATATTACCAGGGGTTCTTCTTTAATTGGGGTACATTTTAATCTGTCATTTTTTTGTTTTTTTTTTTTGAGACAGAGTCTCGCTTTGTTGCCCAGGCTAGAGTGAGTGCCGTGGCGTCAGCCTCGCTCACAACAACCTCAGACTCCTGGGCTCAAGCGATCCTCCTGCCTCAGACTCCCGAGTAGCTGGGACTACAGGCATGCGCCACCATGCCCGGCTAATTTTTTCTCTCTCTATGTATATTTTAGCTGGCCAATTAATTTCTTTCTGTTTTTAGTAGAGACGGGGGTCTCACTCTTGCCCAGGCTGGTTTCGAACTCCTGACCTTGAGTGATCCTCCCTCCTCGGCCTCCCAGAGTGCTAGGATTACAGGCGTGAGCCACCGCGCCCGGCCTAAGCTGTCATTTTAAAAGTGTTTTCACTTAATCTCTGTGCAAGAATTGCTGACAAAGGCAGGTGTGATGTGTCACACTTATGATGTGTTAAGCTGGGGAAAATTCAAACTGCCACTGGCAAAACTCTAACCTTATGAACCATTTTAATCACATTATTTTTTTATTGGAGAAGCTTATTAAAAGACACAAGGCTTTCAGAACTTGACAAATTTTTCTCGATCCTTTGCCAAGTCTGAGTTGAACAATGTGTTCTCTGAAGGCCCCTCCCCCGCACCATAAACTCATTTTAAAGCAATTAGATGTTTACTTTTAAGCATTCTATAAAAGCTGAACTTTTTCTAGGATCTGTGAGAAACTGAAAACCCTAAATGCCCACATTGTGAGAGGAGAAATAAAGACAAAGGCCAATGTGGTGAGTATCTTAAAACTGCATTTAGCTCCTTTTCTGTATCAGTCATTCTTTTATATACGACATATGTATTTTCAATCTCTGCTAAGAAATAATCTTCTTTTCAAAGTATTGGTTATTATTTGCCACAAAAGCTTGGCTTCTTCAGTAGTGTGAGTCTGTGTTTTCTTTTTTTTTTTTTTAATAAAAGAATATAATCGCTAGGGCAAGCAATGGATTTCTGTGTGGGCAAAAGTTTTAGAGTTTTTTTTTTTTTTTTTTTAGCTGAATGACATTAGAGAGGCATTTAGCTCTAAGTTTCCAGGACTAGCTGTAAAATGGAGATATCATTCATTTATTCATTTGATAAATATTAAGAGAATGTCCACAATATTTCAGGTACAGAGCTAGGTGGCATTGAGTGACAGAGAACACACTGATTTTGCTTTTAAGAAAATGTACAATATACTGCTTTCTATCTGCTTCAAGAGAGAAAGAATGTTTATCAAATATACTGAAATTCTCAGAATATATAGGTACTCTCTATAGAGCATGCAAAATCCAAAATAGGACTTAAAGAAAACAAATGCTAAAACGTTTACCCAACTTATTTAGGCCTGATGAACCTAGTGATGGATATATTTTTAATATGTTATTTCAGCCATACTATAGTTAAATAACAAAAAAACCCAAACACTTGGTTTAATTATGTAGCCATGTTTAGCAGCTATGAAGCTGACTCCGTGTTCTTTAGCAAGTTTTTGCAGACATGCAACGTGTGTAGGCACTTGAGCTGTAAGTGGCTAGGAAGGTGAAAATTCATTAAAACGCCACGATCTAGAGGAGCTTATGGTTCCAAAATGCAACTCCCTGCCACCATCTTCCCTTCCATTCCTACCCTAGATCTAGTCCAGCAATCCGCCCCTCCCCCAGAGCCATGGGTTTCACTGAGCCAGGAGTACAATCCCAGCCCCCTCTGCCAGAGAGCAGTTTAGGAAAGACATTTGACCCAACTTCAACCAGTAAAGAAATTAAGGGAAATATATTTATTCAAATATATTCAATACACTTGATAAACATTTCTTACTCTCTGAGTTGGAGCAGAGAGAAAGCAGGAGATTGTACATTTCCTTAAAAGCAAAATCAGTGTTTTCTCTGTCACTCAAGGCCACCTAGCTCTGTGCCTGAAAATATTGCGGACATTCTCTTAATATTTACCAAATGAATACATGAACTATCTCCATTTTGCAGCTAGTCCGGGAAACTTAGAGCTAAATGGCTCTCTAATATCATTCAGCTAAAAAAAAAGAAAAAAAAAAAGTCTAAAACTTTTGCCCACACAGAACTCCATTGCCTTGCCCTAGTGATTATATTCTTTTATATAAAAAAACACAGATTCCTACTATTGAAGAAACCAAGCTTTTGTGGCAAAAGCCCCTGTTAGATGGGGCTTCTCGGGAAGTTTCTTTACTCTTTTAAAAATAGGCACAAACTAAGTCTCCTGTAATAGCCATAAAACAAACAGGAAGACGATAATCCCAAACGAATATAGACTAGTACACGATGCATATGGCACTCGTAAATCATGGCAAGGAAAATGGAGTTATGACAGGCACTGCTGGGACAAGCTTATCATCACATGAAGACAGATCAAATCAGATCCATTCCTTAGACTTTAAACCAGGATAAATCCCAAACGGATCAAATATTTAACTATAAGAACTGAAAATAACGACTAAAAGAAAATACAGTGATACGTTATCTCAGGAACCTAGGAATGGGGAAAACTTAATCTAATGATGACTTAAAATCCAGAGGCAGGGAGGCGGGAGGGGGCGGGTGTATACATACATGATGAGTGAGATGTGCACCATCTGGGGGATGGTCATGATGGAGACTCAGACTTTTGGGGGGAGGGGGGGGGAGGGCATCATTTATTGAAACCTTAAAATCTGTGCCCCCATAATATGCCGAAATAAAAACAACAACAACAACAACAAAAGCAAGCAAACAAAAGCAAGGAAATTATAGCTCAAGGGAGGGGAAAGAGACAGGAAAATTGAATGCAACAGATAATCCTTCATTGGATCTTGAAATACACACACACACACACACACAAAAAGGCTACATAGGATATTATTGGGACAGTTGGGGAAATTTGAATATAGAGTATATCTTAGATAATAGTATTGAATCACTGTTAAATTTTTCAAGTAGTTGTATTGTGGTTATATAGAAGAATGTCACTTTTCTCAGGAGATATATGCTGTAGCATTTAGGGATGAAGTGTCATGATGTCTGCAGTAAATTCTAAAATGGTTTTGCAATGCTTGTATAGCAAGGAAGGTAGTAGAGAAAGAGAAATAGAAAGCAAATGTAGCCAAAATGTTAATAACTGGTAATCTAAGTGAAGGGTATAAGGCTTTTCATTGTATTGTGCTTGCAACTTTTCTGAAGGTTTGAAATGTAACAAAATATAAAGCTTGGGAGAACCTAAAAAAAAAAAAAAAAAAAATCCAGAGGCAATAAGGGAAAAGACAGATATCTGTGATCGTGCTGCAGATCTGTGTGAAAAAGATTCCAAAAACAAACTGGGAAAACATATTTGTAAGTTGCACTAGTGGCAAAAGTCTCTAGTATATCAAGAGCTTCAAAAATTAGAATAAAGGGGCAACAATAGTACAGAAAAATGAGTTAGAACTATGAACTGATGAGTTCAAAAAAGAAATGCAAATGGATCTTAACCACATAAAAATGCACTGGAATTTGCCTCTAATAAGAGAAATGCAAACTAGAAGAATACTGAGATACCATTCCTCACCTCTCTGACAGGAAAATCTTTGAGTACAATGACAAAGAATATTGGCCGGTCTTGGGGAAATAGAAATTCTCATATAGTTCCGATGTAAATGCAAAGTGACATGCATAAACGCTATAGATGGAAGTTTGTCAGTATCTAGCAAAATTAGATACACATTTATCCTTTGACACAGAATTCCACTTCTGGGAATCTATCCAAAGTACATACTGGCAAAGATAAAAAAAAATGTTTGTACAAAGCTATTCACTGCAGCATTATTTATGATAACAAAAGACTAGAAATCATCAAAATGTTTATAAACAGAGGATGGAGTGAAAATAGAGGATGGAATTTCATGGTACTCCATCCCAACTACGGAATACTACGAAACTGTACAAAAAAAAAAAAAAGAAAGAAATATCTCTAGAAAGCGCAGTCGAATACTCTCCAGGGCATTTTGCCAAGGAAAAAAAGAATGTCAGAGAAAAATGTATAGAGTATACACAACTTATCAAAGAAATAATGGGACATGAATGTGTGTGTGTATATATGTGGATATATGTATACAAACATATATATGTAACCTTATGTATATCTTATGTTTCTTTATATTTTTTTTTTTTTTTTGAGACAGAGTCTCACTTTATTGTCCAGGCTAGAGTGAGTGCCGTGGCGTCAGCCTAGCTCACAGCAACCTCAAACTCCTGGGCTCAAGCGATCCTCCTGCCTCAGCCTCCCAAGTAGCTGGGACTACAGGCATGCGCCACCATGCCTGGCTAATTTTTTTTTTTTTTATATATATATCAGTTGGCCAATTAATTTCTTTCTATTTATAGTAGAGACGGGGTCTCGCTCTTGCTCAGGCTGGTTTTGAACTCCTGACCTTGAGCAATCCGCCCGCCTCGGCCTCCCAAGAGCTAGGATTACAGGCGTGAGCCACAGCGCCCGGCCATGTTTCTTTATATTTAAAATGAATAAGAAACTATTAAAAAAAATTGGGAGGAAGAAATAAGGTGTAAGGAAATAGTGAGAGAAGTTAGACCACGTTGAATATGCTTGTTTTATATATTTACTTTGAAATCATACAAATATTCCACATAATTATAATACAAAATTAAATCTGAGACAGCGATCTCTATAAATTGAAAGTAAACTAAAACAAATAAACTTAATTTCATATCCAGCTGGTGTTATAAGTACTCACAGAAGTGCTATTCCTAGTGATTTTATTTAAAAACATAGCAATTGGGAGAAAAAGTCTAGAATGTTTATAGTAATTACCTTATTTGTAGGAGGATTGGTATTGATATTCGGGGACTCTTGGCATGTCATATGGATAAAATCAAAGGGTTTTGTTGATCTCATTAAGAACTGAGGTTTGGCCGGGCGAGGTGGCTCAGGCCTCTCATCCTAGCTCTCTGGGAGGCCAAGGTGGGTGGATCGCCTGAGGTCAGGAGTTCGAGACCAGCCTGAGCAAGAGCGAGACCCCGTCTCTACTATAAATAGAAAGAAATTAATTGGCCAACTAGCATATATAGAAAAAATGAGCCAGGCATGGTGGCGCATGCCTGTAGTCCCAGCCACTCGGGAGGCTGAGGCAAGAGGATGGCTTGAGCCCAGGAGTTTGAGGTTGCTGTGAGCTAGGCTGACGCCACGGCACTCTAGCCCGGGTAATAGAGTAAGACTCTGTCTCAAAAAAAAAGAAGAAACGTTTAACTTGTGTGCTTTAGAGCAGACCTTCTCCATGTATCAGAAGAAAAACTTCCAAGACCCGGGTAACCAAGGTTCAGACAGAAGACACCGCTTGAAACAATACTAACATCTGTTCTTGGGATAGTACAAGAAATTTTCTCCAGAAAACATATCTGTTTTCCATAAAGGGAGACATATAAGGAGGCTGAAATATCTCCAAAGCCAACTAAGTGTCATTAATGGAGTAAAAGAAAAATCTAATGAATTAGTAAGAAGATAGGGCAAAAAAAAAAATCTAAGTGGAGTGTAATGTTATTAATAGGTATTTCGTTTGGAAAAATCAATATGATCTGCAACATACATGAAAAGAAGTAACACTGAGGCAGGGGACTAAAAAGAATTCTGTGAGAGAAACCAGGTGGAAATAGAAGATGTGAGAATGTGGAATAGACTTACAGGGAAAGAACGGGCACAGCAATCCTAACCATTTTCCGAGAGACCAGGCTAGCAGGGCCTGAGGGCTCTTCGGGGTGGAGCAGGTGCCTGTCTCAGGCACTTCTCTATCCCGGATGCGGCCAGCCCAGGGTTTAGGGAATGTGTGTTTAGCATGCTGAGATGCTGAGCAAAGCAGAAGAGAGGGATCTTTCTCTCTCTCCAAGGACCTGGTGCTTTCTGGTTGCTTTTTGAGTTCTTCGTCGGTTTCTCGTGTTGCTAATTCAAGACTCCTTGGCTGAAGACGACACAAACACCAATCAAAGGAGCCTCCACTAGAGAGGGAACTCACTGGCTCGCATAACTGACAACCAGGCATCCCAAAGACAGAGAGGAACGCCAGGCAAATCTGGATCGAGGCATGGGGCGCTTCTTGCTCTCTCTCCCCCATCTCTTTCTCTTCCATCTCCCGATTCTGTTGTCTCCAGTTACCTTTGGCTTGTTGGCCTCGTGCTCTCCTTCCACAAGTAGGCCCTGAAACCCCAACCCACAGCTGTACGAGCCCAGTCTTCTCTCTTCATAAACCAGATCCCATGGAAGGGTGCTGAGCGACCCGTCTTAAGAAATGCACCAGCCCCCTGGAACCATCACCTGGGACGTCTGCTTCTGATACCGTGTTTGGCCAGACCCAAGCCAGGCGCCCACGTAGACCAGCCACCGTGCTTGACATTTCTACTGAAAACCACGCGGGATGGGGAAGCAACGGTCTTCCAGTGGATGCCAGCAGACGTTTCCCACTATCCTTCACTAAGACTGTCAGCCCCCTGAGGCAGGGTCACCTTGAACTTTTTTGGCCTCTTCTACATCTCCCCATTGCATCTGCTACGTACACGCCTTGCAATGGAGCCGGCGGGAATCAGAATCTTCGTTGTAGACATCATCAAGAAGTTATTCCCACAGATTGCAAACACATCCCTTCAGGATTCCATGACCTGATTGTGATCACGCAACTAGCAGACGGAAATTGTTCAGAGTGCCAGGAGCATGAGAGAGACAAGGACATGCCACTCTGAAAATGCCATCATCAGAAAGCATGTTTATCCACATTTCCTAACTCTAAGTGACAAAACAAAAGAATTTAACGTACAACCAAAGATTTTTTAGAGCAGAAAAACGGATGGTTTGGGTAACCCAGGGGTCTTGAAACTGTGGTATGTGGAACACAGAGATTATATAGAATCTCATTGTATAGAATCTCTTATATCTCATGGAATAAGACGTTTGGAGGGTGGTCCTGAGTTGGAAATGGGGAGAGACTAAATAGATGACATTCCAGACCCTCACTACAAACAGAAGGTCTCAGCTTACATCTTTTTTTTTCGAGACATAGTCTCACTCTGTTGCCCAGGCTAGAGTGAGTGCCATGGCATCAGCCTCACTCACAGCAACCTCAGACTCCTGGGCTCAAGCGATCCTCCTGCCTCAGCCTCCCGAGTAGCTGGGACTACAGGCATACGCCACCATGCCCGGCTAATTTTTTCTATATATATATTTAGTTGGCCAATTAATTTCTTTCTATTTATAGTAGAGATGGGGTTTCGCTCTTGCTCAGGCTGGTCTCGAACTCCTGACCTCAAATGATCCTCCCGCCTCGGCCTCCCAGAGTGCTAGGATTACAGGCATGAGCCACCTCGCCTGGCCTCATCTTCTTTCTTATTTGAGAGTTTCACATTAGGTTTTACTTGAAAAAGGAATTGTATCGCCAAACTGGAAAACATACAAATAACCAAAAAAAATCATATTAGTCCAATCACCTCAGTTTTCTAACGCTGAAAGAGTTCATAAATTGCAGATTCTAAACTGAGAATCACCCAAATCTCCATACAGCACTCCTTTTACTGCACCTGGTTCATTTTGCAAAGAAAAGATCTTTTTTTTTTTTAAAGCATAGTATTCTATGCTTGAGTTCTTAAACTGCACATAAATATTTAGGTTGTGTTTATCAGAATTTTAGAATTCTGCAGAGCCTGCCTGAACTCTTAAAGCTTCTAAAAGCAACGGCAGTGTCCAATGTGAGCATAAGTAGCAAGAAATCTCCACCTACCCATCTACTGAAATATTAATGAATCTGTTTAGTAAATGCCTGTCAGAGTCTTTTTAATTAAAATATATAGCTTCAGCAATCATCCTAGTTGACAACAGTTAGAATCAGGAGCAAAACATATTTAAAGTTTATTTCACATCATTTCTCTTCAATTTCATACACAGAAACATGTACAATGCCTGCACTTGGTAACACGAAATTTCCAGTCATTTTTAGAAGAACATTTAAAAGAACATTACAATGAAGAAATATAATATTTGGAGTGGTTTTCAATCTGTTTTCCAAAACTTAATAACTTTTTGAAGCCCTAATCAATTGCTGTGATAATAAAAAAAAAGAAAAAACATAATACTTCAAGGACTTGGCACGTGTAATCGTAGTAAAACGAACACACACATATCAAGCACATCTTGGTAAGCCAGGCTGGCAAGAAGAAAATATTTCCCACATGTGGCCGCAGCGGTCAAAGTCAAGAGTGGAAGCACATCTCAGAATGCCAGATGAAAGCTTTGGCCACGAAAGCAAAGAAAGCCTGGCCAGTTGCCCGTGAGATCACGTGCTCTGTTGGGTTTTAATACATTTCAAACAACAAAAGGAAATTTATACAGAAACCGTGGACAATTTGAAGAAGGTTGGGATAATCTGAGAAGGCAGTTCTAAAGAATCTCTCCAGGACAGCTACATCCAAGTCTCAGAGTAAATCTGTTTGTTTGTTTGTTTGTTTTTCAGAGACACTCGGAGTCAGATACTAACAGAGATAAGAGCTAGAACTAACACACTGCTTCAGTGAAAACCTAAAAACCCAGAAGACATATCAATATTTTATTTGATTACATGTCTGAAGCTCTTCTTCATAGTGATAGTTCTGCTTCTATTTTTTTTTTTTTCCTTTGGGAGCAAGGTGGAATTTTTCAGTGTCTCAAATAGATTATAATCACAGGCAAAAACTTTCACGAACTATTTATTTATATTTTAGACAACTGTCCGTCGCCCTGTCTTTCTAATACTGGGCTATAAGATACACTAGACCCATCAGGGAATGTTTACAACCTGCTAATCCTATGGCTCGCACTTAAATAAGGTTGGTTGAATAGATAATCCAGACAGATGCAGGATCTCATAACACAAAGCATTTTTTTCACGTCTTAGGCTATCACCTAAGCCATGAGCAAAATTGATTTTTCCAGACATGTTCCAGTGTCTGCTTACCCTTTTCTGCTACCAACTGTCATCTCACTCCCATGATAAAACTCTTGACATGTTTTGCAGCAGCTTCCCCTCCTCCTCTCCCATTCCAAACAGCTGTCTTCCCCTTCCTGGCAGGAACTCCCTGACATCTGGAAACTCAGGATGGCACCTGCTATGATGGACAGATTCCGTTTCATCGAACTACCCCCGCTCCGAGAATATAAAACGGGCAAATTTTATATTTATATAAATTTATAATAAGAGTGTATTCGTTTTGCCTTCTAAACAAATAGGTTCAAGTAGTTTTGCCTTCTAAACAAATAGGTTCAAGTAGTAGCTGTATCAAAACATTCGAATGCCGGCTAATTTCTTTGAAAAGTACAATTTCGTGGCATCCGTAAGATGGTGCAGAATATATAATAAAAAATGCCATGATTCTGAAAGAATAAATAGTGACAGGCTTCCTAAGTGTTACCCAGGTAGTAGACAGCAAATCCAAGCCCCTAGCTCAATGACAGCATTTCTGCTTCATGGTCTAATTTGATGGTTTTTTTTTTTTTTTTTTTTTTTTTTACTACATTTAAGAAGAAAACCATTTGTGTTAGATAAAAATGGAGGAGTTGAAGAAAAAGACAAAAACATTAGTCACTTTCCTTGAGCTTATCGCCTATATCCAATCAATCATCACTTCCGCTTTGTATTACTTCCTAAATATATATCATGTCTTTCGTATTCTGCTACAAAAATGTTTGAAACTATTTTCCTATATCCACCCTTCCCATCCACTTCAATCTATTGTGCATAAGCAGCCAAAGTGATGTTTTTCAGAAATGCAAGTTGGGTCATGTCATGTCCACTAATGGCCCCCTTCCTCGTAGAATGAAGCCCATATTTGTTTGTTCACATGAAACCCAAGGCCCTGCATGATGCTGGCCCCAGCTTCCCCCTCCAACCTCCTCATAAGCCTGTTTCCTTCTCCCTGGACAAATTCGAACCAGAATGGCCTTCTTCCCATCCTCCAAATGCATCAACCTCCGCCCACCTCTAAGGCCTTCCTACAAGCTATTCTCCCTGCCAGGTTCCCTCCTCTTCCTGGCTCAGATCTCAGCATCTGTGTCAGCTCCTCGGGGAATCACTCCTCCATCAATTAGAATATGGCAGGTACCCTTTTACCTCTCTCATGGGATCATGTCATTTTTCTCTGTGGCAGTTTTTACCACTGCATTTAATTAACACATTAAGCCAGACATTAAAGAGATTTGCAAAAGTATTTCTTTTTTTTTTTTGAGACAGAGTCTCACTTTTGTTGCTCAGGCTAGAGTGCCGTGGCGTCAGCCTTGCTCACAGCAACCTCAAACTCCTGGGCTCAAGCGATCCTCCTGCCTCAGCCTCCCGAGTAGCTGGGACTACAGGCATGCGCCACCATGCCCGGCTAATTTTTTATATATATATATATGTATATATATATATATATATATATATATATATATATGAGATATATAATTATATATTATATTATAAATACAATATATTATGTATAATATATATATTTAGTTGGCCAATTAATTTCTTTCTATTTATAGTAGAGACGGGGGTCTCGCTCTTGCTCAGGCTGGTTTCGAACTCCTGACCTCAAGCAATCCGCCCACCTCGGCCTCCCAGAGTGCTAGTATGACAGGTGTGAGCCACCGTGCCCGGCCAAAAACAGTATTAATATATTAAAAAGCCATTCTTAATTATTTTTTGTTTGTTTTGGAAAATACAGTTTTTTTTGTTTTAAAATGTTATGTTACTGTGTAATAGGTTTAGTATTGTTATTTTAAATAAACTAGTATTTTTTTAAAATTTCTCAGTTTTAAATTCTAATATGTAAATACGAATAGATTTAATGACATAAGCAAAAATTCTTTGGGTCTTCAGTAGTTTTTAAGAATATAAAGGATTCTGAGGCCAAAAAGTTTATGAAGCATTGCATAAGAAATTATAACTTTCAAAAAAATGAGATATTACATTATGCTTTAAATCTTTTCAGATACTTATTTAAAGATTTACTTAAATAAACTTTATGTAGGAAAGAATGTTTTCACGTAAATGTTGCTAACTTAGAAAATGCTTAATTTCTTTGTGGCAGTTTTACCTCTGTATTTAATTAACATATTAAGCCAGACATTAAAGAGATTTGCAAAAGTATTAATATATTAAAAAGCCATTCTCAATATTTTTGTTTGTTTTGGAAAATAAAGATTTTTTTTTTGTTGTTGTTGTTGTTAAAAATGTTATGCTACTGTGTAATAGGTTTAGTATTGTTATTTTAAATAAACTAGTATTTTTTAAAATTTCTGAGTTTTCATTTCTAATATGATAAATATGAGTAGATTTAACGACAGAAGCAAAATTTCTTTGGGTCCTCAGTAGCTTTTAAGAATATAAAGAGGTCCTGAGACCAAAAAGTTTATGAAGCACTGCATAAGAAATTAAACTATAACTTTCAAAAAAAAAAAATGAGACATTACATTATGCCTTAAATCTTTTTGGATACTTAGTTAAAATTTTTATTTAAATAAACTTTATGTAGGAAAGAATGTTTTCATGTAAATGTTGCTGACTTAGAAAACGCTTAATTTGTATATACTGCTAAGTAAATTATAACAGGATTAGCTAGGTTAGGTCATAAGCAATGTGTTGATTACAACAGAGTCGATAAGAAGTTCAACTTTTTATGACAAACCTTCACAGCTTTAAATGAACAGTTTTCCTCTTCAAAAGCACCGCATCGAATGCCACCTGCAATAGCAAATACATATAGCCTCAAACTTTCAAGGCAAAGATCTTTGAAAAATCTTAATTGAAACAAACCTTTGATCTTACGGAAAAGTTCTCAACAGAAGACTAATAAACAACTTCCTGATGACGAGGCAGAAAGCATGTACGTGGTCAATCGTAACTGCTGCCGTTAATTACTGCAATGAAATAAACCCATATATGCTACTGTTCTAAGAGCTTTACTCTTTAAAATTAATTATCCTTATTACATTTAAATTTATTTTTTTTAACTTATTAAATTAAAACCACTTTATTTTCAGCCTGGTATAGGTAACTTGCCCCAGGTGCCACAGCTAAGCAAGTGACAAACTGGAATTTGAATCCAGGTAAAAACTGCCACAAAGAAAAATGACATGATCCCAAGAGAGAGATAAAAGGATATCTGCCTTATTCTAATTGATCCAGGAGTAATTCCCCGAGGAACTGACACAGATGCTGAGATCTGAACTCTTTACTCTCTACCGCCTACATGTATGTAAACTAACCTCCTTTTTTTAACCGGCTTCTAAACACAAGATGCCCAATCAATGCTCTGTATTCTCCCAATACTCATTCTCAACTTCCTATTCTCTCATGAAACACCACCATTAAAACTAGGAATCTCTGATTATACCACAATTTTAACCAAGGCTGAATCAAAGAATTTGGAACTTAATATCATTTATCTACCTAGGGTCTATCTACCCAACTTTGCTGTTGGTTTGTTGACAAATTATCTGATTCTCCCATTACATTTTTTTTTTTAAATTTTCATTGCTCTTGAAGATTTTTCTGGAAAATTCCAGGTTTCTGCCCTTTGTGGTCCTTCAGCAGACATTCAATATCAAATACTAATGTTCCCAGGCCTTTGGACCATTGGAAAACTAAAACTGAGAAATCTTTGCTTCTTCATAGCCCTATATTTTCTTCAATTATCTATTTCATCTACTTGTGTAACAGTTACTGTAAACAAGCAGAGTTTGGCATCCCTAGGAATTGAAAAAAAATTCTATCTAAGGTCAATGTTATTTATGTTAAACAGAAGGCAATTTGTCTTCTCAAAATGAATTGAGATACATGGTCTGACATCCTCTTGATCGAAATGTGAACTCTTTACTGAGTAAGGGACCTTCAACACGGTCAACATTTTGTGCAAATAAAACACTTAAAAATATGTATATAATTAAACAGAGCTCTGAGATCATCTGCCAGAATATTTTTAGTTTTGTTGAAATGGTCAATGTTAAGTGAGACCTCCTTTTCCCTTCATTAACCTTGGAAAATAAACTGTGTGCTTTTCCTTAGTACTTGGATACCTTTCACTCCATTTCTTCTTGTCCTCAGCCAGAAGTTTATGAAGTTGAGATCCTGTGTTTGAAAGTGTGGCTGTAATTGTCCATGCTTTATCCCAAAGAACAGAAAAACTACATAAGCTTCAGGTCCTATCGAACCTGGATCTACCTTACCTGAGTTCTGAACATTTCAGTCAACTAGAAGTTACTGCTCATACTTTGATTTCTCCATGCTTGCAGGCAGGGAAAATCGTTTGGAGTGACTCGTGGACACAGTGCCTTGGCTGCAAACGCTTATTTCAGCAAAACAGTGGCAAAGAATTATATATTAGTCAGGAGAGGTGATGAGCATCAGTAGGTAATTAGATTACAAATCATGATGAGGCAGCTCTGTATCAAGACAACGTAGAGGCTTCTGGTCCTAACTGGGCTCACACAATTTACAAATGTAACATCAAGATTGGGGGGATTTTTACATGATAACCCAAATGTCAAAGTTGTTTTCAAAGATCAGATCTGATAAAACTGGATATAAATGCTCTGGCCTGAACATGCATCCTACCCACCCCTCTTCACTCATTTCCAATACCTGCCTCTCCTCTGCTGGGCATTCGGGTTTGTCATACTCAAATTATATGAATAATAGCCAAGACGTACTATTTAATAAAAA